>NC_091756.1:30116340-30153840 GCF_043380555.1 Nothobranchius furzeri
TCTGTAGCCTCTAGTCTCACCGTCTCAGGCTGCAGAACTGATCAAAGTCTGCAGACTCAGTGACAGCAGCCCAATATAATGTGGCCTATATCTTTAACCAAGCACATTTGTTCCAAAAAAAAAAAAAAAAAGACAGAGCCACCTTTAAAAAGTGACAACTCCTTTTAAGGAGGCCTCTGAAAAAAGATTTGCAGAAAGTGCTGAGTGTTTTGAGTATCGCAGATAACTTAAAACTGCAGTATATGCAATTAAATGTATGTTTTTTTATTGAGTTTGTTGGATGGTTTATGCTGATTTAAACCAGCAGGTAATAACAGACTTCTGCAGAGCCTGATGAGCTGCTGCACAGGAGTTTTGACCACTGAATCAAGTGTGTTGGTGCAGAGAAACCACTAAAATGTGCTGGATACCAGCTCTTCAGGCCTGGAATAGAATACCCCTGCTTTACATGGTAGAAAGAAAGAAAGAAAGAAAGAAAGAAAGAAAGAAAGAAAGAAAGAAAGAAAGAAAGAAAGAAAGAAAGAAAGAAAGAAAGAAAGAAAGAAAGAAAGAAAGAAAGAAAGAAGAAAGAAAGAAAGAAAGAAAGAAAGAAAGAAAGAAAGAAAGAAAGAAAGAAAGAAAAAGAAAGAAAGAAAACAGCGCCTCTTAAGATAAAAATCACCAAGCGCTTCACGAAAACAAAACATTTAAAATATTAAAAAAAAAATTAGAAAATGATTAGAATATTTTTAAATCAGCAAAAATAGACTATTTTGATTAAAAAATGCAACGACAGAGAGAGAGAGAGTGAATAGGAAAGAGGGAAATCAGCGGATCCTGGGGAAGGCAGAAGAAGTTGAAAGAGCAGAATAAGGAGAGAGTGGTGAAGAAGGTCATACAAAAGCCAGCCTGAACAGGTGAGTTTTCAGCTGCTTTTTAAAGGAGACCACTGAGTCCACTGATCTCAGGCTCAGGGGGAGAGAGGTCCAGAGTCTGGGGGCCACAGCAGCAAATGATCTGTCACCTTTGGTCTTTAGCCTGGTGCTGCACAACCAGTAGGCTTTGATCACTGGACCTCAGGGACCTGCTGGGGGTGTAGGGACTAAGAAGATCACCGATGTAAGATGGTGCTTGTCCATGTAAGGCCCTATAGACCAGAACCAGGATCTTGAAATGAACCCTGGAGTTGACTAGCAGCCAGTGAAGCTGGAGGAGAAGTGGGGTGATGTGGGTGTGTTTGACTATTTGGCCACAAGCCGAGCACAGACATTCTGAACCACCTGTAGACGGTTCAGGGAGGCTCTGCTCAGACACGTGAAAATAAAATTGACATTAATGAAATGTCACTGGGACCCCACTGCCCTCTGTGGCCAGAATATCGCACTTGCAACTTCAGATTGGCAGACCGCTCCCTGTTAGTCTTAGTAAAGTGGCGCTGACATGCCAGCACTGCAGTCTGCTTCCAGCACGTTTCCTGCATGTTTAGATCATCAACCAGCTGGTTTGTTTAATTTGGTGATGAATCACTCCTTTAGACACTAATGAAGGCTGAGGAGACATTTCAGCTGTTAGATGAAGATGTTAGAAAGACGAGCGCACAGCGAGGAGATAAGTTTCACTTTTGGTTTCACTAACGGAACACTAGGGGGTGCTAAAAGCAGGCCAAAACTGCAAAGTCTCCCTTTAAGCTTGTAAATCCAAAAACCCAAATAATGAACTGCTCTGAAATTGAGCAGATTGCAAATGCTCCAAGACAGCAGCAACGTGCTTTTGTCACAATGACTACCTGTTATTTAGTCCAGAAGAACACAGACTCTGTTTTTCCAAACAAAATTGTTTATAAAAACCCCTATAAATAACCCTATAATGCCCTACACAAAACCACATTTAAGAATGGCCAAAAATGTCTTTAATGTGTTGAACATATTCAGATGTTCTCGGATGTTTTCACTTTCCTATAGAAACCCTTCTGGCGTGTTGTTTATAGACTTGGTGGTGCTGAACCAGGCATCAGCTTGTATTATTTCATTATGCCAGCAGGGGGCGTTCAGGAGGTTTTTTATTGAGTTAATCTCTCTGCTTCTGTCACAGGATCTTAGAGTTCGTTCCCCACACCTAGTTATCATTTATCATGTTGATCATATATAATGTTATTTTTTTCTGGGAGAACAGCATTCAGTACTGTATGTTTCTTTTGCTTCATTTTACATTTCATACTATCCAGAGCCCGTAGTTATATTTAAACCGTTAAACATTACCATTGGCCAAAAACGCTCACGGCTCTAATTGCATCTTGAACATCTTTATTTCTCAGAAACAAGACATAACAAGGGTGGAAATGAAATAAACAAGAACTTTTCTCCTGGTTACAAAATAAAATCAGTGCTTAAAGTGCTTCTTATTTACCTGAGCACCTTTTATTAAAGTGCTTAAACAAGCTTGTATGATAAAATGGCTCTTGGCTGTGAGTCTTATATATTTCTATTTCTATTTATATTTATATTTACATGAGTGTGTCCTAATTGCTTTATTTAGCAGCCCAAATTGTTGATGTAGCTTAATTAGCTTCTAGTGGACCAGCACAGGGCTCACTGATGCCTCTGCTTGCATCCTTCATAGTGGGTTTGCCACTAATTACTCGTCTGGTGTTGTTTTTCTCTCTGATTCATCTGATCAGCAGCAGATCAACTCATCAGAACAAAGCAGACTGGTGTAGGTGGGAATTTGAATGCTCCTTTGTACAAATACGCTCTCTGGTTGGATCTTGTGACTCAGACTGAATAAAACCATTAACTATTCAAATGTGTGAAAGATGTGTGTGTGCGTATGTGTATGCATGAGAGAGAGAGAGAGTGTGTGTGTGACTTTTATTTTAGCCGTTATTTTATTTTATTAATATTTTTACTACCTCCTTACATGAGCTGTCTTTAATGAGCGCAAAGCCAATTTCGTTGGACACCTGTGCAATGACAATAAAATGATCTGGAATGTTGAAATAGGGCTTGTCTTTAAATGTCGTCCACACAAATTCTCCATATGCTCTAAAAACTGATTATTCTTCGTCTCCAAGTTCTTTTAACCAGTGAATTTATGTATTTCCAAACTGATTTTGACATCAACTAAAAAGCTTTCATTGTTCTAACCTGACTTGTGACCTGGTTTTTTTTTCTCGTGGAAATAACATTTTTGACACTCAAATTAGAAATAAATGAAAAATGATAAAACATATGTTACAATTGGGATTGTCCTAGTGACTGATTATCTGCAGGAAAGTTACAATGTGGAGAAATTGATGAGCTAACGGACAGTCACAGTCTCGACCCGCGGTTAGGCCGTTGGACATGACAAAGATGGATCCGGTGCTTGGTGAGCCTCTTGCTGCTCTGTTTGTCCTCGCTCTGCTATCAGCCTTTGTTTGAGTTCATTTTAAGATCCTAACCATAACTTTTAAAGTTTCACATGGCCAAGCTTCCTCACATTTAGCTGACCTGCCACAGGTCCACACTCCCAAACGCTGCCTGAGGTCAGCAGTTGAGATGCTCCCGGTGGAGCTCAAAACCCGGGTAAAGTCTCGTGGAGACTGCTTACTTAGGCTATGGCTCCAAGGTTGTGGAACGCTCTTCCCCTCTCCATCCGCTGTGAGGACACCCTTTTAAAGGTTTTACTGGATTTTATTTCTTATCTAATTCTATTTTACTCATGGTTGTTGATTCTTCATTTTATTGCATTTAATTCTGTTTTACTGTGAAGCAAGTTAAGCTACACCTGCTTACTGTATTTTCTTAAAACGTCCCTACTTAAAAAATAGTAATAATCATGCAAACGCTCGTTTATAAACCTTTAACACGTTGTTTACATTTAATTCTATAGGTTTCTGCTCTTTTAACCATTCTGGTGAGAATTCACTAACATTTCTGATGAGGTTTATAAAATAGGGTTTCAATGCACAGTGGAAATATTCAGGTTTTTTTTAGAGGAACGATCAAAGCCCGTGTTTTAGCCCACGTGTTGTACCCAATGTTTTAAGGTGGAACCCAGGTAGGTTTTCTAGATGAGGCTCCAGAGAACGTGTTGGTGCCTAACATCTGACCTGTTTTGGTTCAAATCGGTTCAACTTGACTAAAAATACATAAACAGTTAGTTACCGAGGTGATCTGTCAGAATGGATTATGAGAACGCCGAGAGCTTCCTGCTGCTCTGTGGACGGAAGTGTGTGAGTTTCTGTAGATGGAGAGAGATGGAGCTAATGGAGCAGAAATCCCATGCTCACTCACTCCCACACCTTTTCTTCTCCCCGTGCCGTATTCTGGCTCTGGTTTTTCACACTGCAGCAGTCTGGCTCCAGCGAGCAGCACCACGGTTTCCTCATCGTCTTCCTCCTCTCTCTGGTCCTTTCTCCTCTCTCTGGAGACAGCTAAGGGGGAAGACTTCTCACCTGCCATCCAGAAGCTCCTTCTCTGCTTTTCTGAGCCGAGACATGAAGGGGGAAGCCTGTTGAGTGTAATCAGGACCGGCTTGGATTGCCACAGCCTCTTCGGTTGAAACCCAGATGTTCTGATTATGGGTTGTACTTTTAAAAACTGGACTCAGGGGGGATCTTTAGTTTAAATTCACCCTCTTTTTTTCCCATTTTTCTCGTGATTTCAAGGGAATTCCCGTGGCGAAAGCAGCTGATTTCTCTTTAATTTCTCTCCCCTTCATGCCATCATGTTCGCCAGAATCTTCATCCCAAAGAAGCACCGGCAGCGCTTCGACGATGCCGTCTCCCAGAACATGATCAACCGGCTCTGTCGCAGCAAGAGCATCAGCGAGCCGCAGGGCAGGATCCGGCGCAGTCGCAGCGAGGATCACTCGGACCGGCGCCACGGGTCCAAAAGGGCCAGCTCAGTGCCGAGGGATGGAGGGGAACCTGGGGGCAGAGGTGACGCAGAGAGAGACCGGGGGTTAAGGAAATCCGGCTCAGGGATGCCAACACACCCTCCTCTCGGACCCAATCAGAGGTGAGAAGCTGCTTTTGATGTTTTTTAAAGGAGAAACTGTGTCTGACAAGCTGCTCCTGAATTAAAACAACCAAAAAGATGCATTTTAATCTGCAGGCCAAGTGTTTATAGATGCATGAGTAAACAGAAGGTGTCTTCCTCTTCTATCTCCCACCCTAAAGCTCTCCCCCATCTCATTACACACCATTACTTATTAAACACCAAAGCTGTGTTTGTTTCTGAGCTTTAGCTGCAGAAAATGACACATTTCCTCCCTCTCCGACCAAAAGGATCTCCTCTTCATCGATCATTCAACTTCTCCAGCTCATCCTCCACCCACTAACAGGCTGATTACACAGCTGTCCAATTAATAACACCACAGTGGACTCACAGGATCACCAGAGTGGCTCTGAACTCCCACACATGGCTAACGAACTCCATCCCATAATGAGCCTTCATCTGGAAGAGTGTGAAAGCCTGTGGCTGCGTTGTAAACAGGAGGCGAGCTGCTCGTAATACAGCGACACAGTCAGTGGGAAGGTTGTGTTTTTGTAAAAATAAACAAGCTGGAGTGTGTGTCTCTGCAGCACAGAGAGACAGACCGGTGGTGAGGGAGCTGGAAACAGGGAAGATCTGAGGAAAAACGCAGATGAAGACGCAGAACTTGGAGGAAAATGATACATTTAGACTCAGCAGGTTGTTTCTGAATGAATCCAACTACAGATGATTTGGTTTAGTTCGCTAAACGATTTTAGATTCAAATGATTCACCACAGATCACCATTCACTCGGTCTCATGTTCATGTGAGCCTAATCATTTGTGTTTGATGACTTCCTGAGAACTCATATAGAAGGTTGGTGCAGACGGATGCTCCAAGCACCCCCCCCCCCCCCACACACACACACACACACACATAACACTGAGTACACCTCTCAGCTTTTAAATCATCTTACATAAGATCCTACAACGGGAACTGCCAGAGATTTGCTGGTTTTCTCGCCCCAGTTTGTCTTCTTTTATTAAATTTTAGCTACATTAGGTTTCTAAACTGAGGCGATGTTGCCTTCAGTCATCTCCATGGCAACATCCTGCGGACATTCAGACAAACTGTCATCGCCGATGTTCACGGATGTGAATGTGAGCGCAGCACCACCGTCAAGCGAAATGTCTGCATTTATTTGCGAAATGCCAAGAGCTGTTTCTGTTTGGACCGGAATTTGGCCGTGTAAAAACTAACGAAGAGGTCATTTGCAAAAACAATGTTTTCAAAAATGCTTCTTTTTATTATTTTCTTCTGGTCAGAATAAAGCTTTGTGATTTTGATCATTCTCCTCACAGGTGAACTCTTTACATAAATGCATGCTAAATAGTAAAAGGCCTGTATTTGATATAGCGCCTTCTAGAGTCCTGGAACCCCACAAGGTGCTTTACAACACAATCAGTCATTCACCCATTCACACACACATTCACACACTGGTGGGGATGAGCTACAATGTAGCCACAGCTGCCCTGGGGCGCACTGACTGAGGCGAGGCTGCCGAGCACTGGCGCCACCGGTCCCTCCGACCACCACCAGCAGGCAACGTGGGCTAAGTGTCTTGCCCAAGGACACAATGACAGCGACAGACTGAGCGTGGCTCGAACCTGCAACCTTCCGATTACGGGGCAAGCACTTAACTCCTGTGCCACCGATCCCCCATGGGATCATGTTTATTCTGTACACAAAAACTCAGGGTTGTTGTGCTGAATTGGAAAGTTCAGCAGCGGTAAATCGAGCATCATGTGCCCACTTGTTCTGACTCCCACACACAGGAAGTGACAAATCAAACAGGAGACTGTTTGTCTCATTGTTCTTGCTCTAATTTTCCTAAACATTGTTGTGTTTGAATAAAACTCAGTCATAAACTCATTTCTAGAACTTTTATTCAATAATTTGACATATTTTAGATGTTTTTCTCCTTTGTGCGTTTACTATTTTCAGTATTTTGCTTTTGGGGCTTTTTTGAGTGAAATTTAGTAACATTATTCAGGTTGGCACATTTCATATGTTTTAACAGTATTAGAATAATTAGACAACAGTTAACAGTTTTGGCCATTAAAGTACTCAAAGGTTTATAAGTGCCACCAGATGAAAGTTTCAGAGTAGAGCAGTAATCACAATCACATGTTTATTACTTCTAATAGATTGTTACAGTAATAATAGATATTGGAAGCTGCTATAAAACCACTGAAAATCAATAATATCGTATCTGAAGTAGCTGATTATATGTCTGTCTGCATTCCTCTATCAGGATCGTCCGTGTCTACCGAGGGAAGAAGAGCTTTGGCTTCACGCTGCGAGGTCACGCTCCCGTTTGCATCGACTCAGTCATTCCAGGTACCGCGTCGCTCTAAAATAAACCCACCAGTCCTCATCAACACCTCTTTCCTCTGCGGGTCGTTCTGACCCGAACGCCGGAGGAGAGGGGGGCTGATGCTGTCTGTGGGGGTGACTTTGTTGTGGTGCCAGCCCAGAGAGGTAAAAGGTGGACAGGAAGTGTTTCTGTGTGAGAGGGAGAGCCAGAGAAACGGTGAGTGTACCAGCAAGTGCTTTCGCGTGACTCACCAGTAAAACGTTAAGAGGAAAACACTCAGAAAAGGCTGTACTCTGGCAGCATCAGGTGCTCCATTCAGAGGTTTTACACACATTTTTGTTTTTTACTCTATTTGTTCTGTGTTTCATTAGCACAAATGATCAGAAGCTTTATTTGTGTTTCACATAATCATATTGTTATGGTTCACCAAAATCCCAATCAGTAAAACCATTTGAATGAAAATGAGTCTCCTTCTTAGTTAGCTGTATGGTTTCTGAAGTCAGGTAGCTTGTGGCAGCCATCTTGAGTTGAATTCACTCAAAGGCCTCATCCCAATACTCGCACTTGCACCCTTCAATTGCGCGTTCCGGGCCAGGGGTGTGAGTGTGTAGGGTGTCTCCATTCTCAAGTGCAGAAGTTGACCATGTCCCCATTGCACCTTTAATCTACACTTCACCCAAGTCCGCAGAGATGCGGATCACGGGCAAGGGAATTACCCACAAGTCATTGCTGCAGGAGAAAAGGCTCAAGTTCCTTTTCTGAAAATATGAATTTTCTAATGAAATTAGTTCATTTTAGGACGATTAGTTGGCGCTCTGAATGTTTTAGACAAAGCAGCAATGAAGTTACATTTATTCCAATTTTATTGCTTTGTTGTTTGCTTTAAATTTGTTAATAAAGGTTTTTTAAAAAGGTTTCACAGCGACCAGCATCACAGCATGCGTTATGATCGATGACGCAATGCTCCCTGTCTCAATTCGGCAACTACCTGCACACTTGTGTACTACGCACTCGAAGCCTACTGCGCACTTTCTCCAAGTGCACTTTGCTGAAGACCGCAGGGCGCAGTGCGAGTATTGAGATTGGGCCTAAGGCCGTTTCTCAATGCCCAAGTGTAGGCAAGTACAGTTTTGTGTACTTGAAAAGTACTTGCTTGGAAAGTACAGCAGAAAGTCTGTTCTACCGAGTACAGGAGTATGAGAGCCGTTTACCCGTCTGAACTTGTCTACTCACGTACTTGTGAAACGTCAGCGTTGGCCCAAGTACTGTTCAAGTACTCATCATGGTAAGTAATCTCAAAGTTCCCGGATGTGTTATATCGAGGATGTATTGATGCATCCTTCAGCAGACTCGGGCCGGCAAGGTATCCCACAATGCATTGTGTCGCAAACTGAGGAGAAAACTCATAGTTGTGTTTTTATATCGAAAATACAAATAGCTGTCAAAATAAATGAAACTGAAGATGTCTGTTATTGTATATAATTGTGCGTAGCATGTAAAAAATTCCGTTATTTTATTTTATTCTTCATGAAACTTCAAAAAGCTAATTAGCTAATCCACTATCAACATAAAAACAGCCTTAAATAGTTCGGTTTTGATGAAAAAGAAAGGTTTTTCCTTCATTTAACAGTGGGAAGTACTGGTATTTTATTAATCTTGATGAAAAAGTGGACCAAATAATATACAAATATAATGTAATAATTGTTATTTTGTCTACACTGGTTTTACTTTGATAGTGGGTTAGCTAGTTAGCGTTTTGTGGTATTGTGAAAAGTCCAGAAGTAAAAACATGCACAGCGAATTTTACAGGTTACACACAATAATCAACAAGAACAGACACAGGATCTGATACTGTGTGTCTGAGGAACGTACTAGTCCTGTTAGAGATGTGGAGCTCTCGTACATTTGACTTTATAGGGGTCAGTTTTGGTCAGAATTTAAATAATAAATGTGATCACCTCTACTGCCTTGAGATTATTATTTTTATTTGTTGTGTGTTTATTAGAACCATTGTGAAATGAAAACAATAAACACCGTAAAACAGAGAAATTGTTGAGGGAACTTTGCAGATTCCTGTGAGGAGGGAGATGTTTCTCCTCTTTGGTGTGTGTGTGTGTGTGTGTGTGTTTTACTTGACGATGACGGCACCGTGCTCGCCCACCACATCACCCACCGACATGTGCTGGAGCCGTCTGACTCAGTGGGCCTTATGGAGGTTGCAGTGGAGATGGTGGGGGTGGATAGCATGTCTCTCATCGTGATCTTAACGCCAGTCCTCCACTGATTACAAAGAAAGAAAATAAAAATACTCCACCCTACGATAAGGGCTGATTTTGGAGTGTGAGAACGTTGTGTGAAGACATCTGTCAGTCGGCTCTAAAGGCAGCTTCAGCAGCCAGCTGACAGATGAGGAGGTGATGGAAGCAGCACAGGCAGAACTGACTTCAGCAGGGCTTGTTTTGACAGCGCTGTTCCCTTATGTAATGCAATTTAGCATGGAGCTCATCTCGTTTGTTGACAGGCTTTGTTGGATCTCACAGAGGCTGACAGCTCCACCTTAGTCACCGTCTCTCTCTCTCTCTCTCTCTCTCTCTCTCTCTCTCTCTCTCTCTCTCTCTCTCTCTCTCTCTCTCTCTCTCTCTCTCTTCGGTTCACCTTTTTAGCTCAGAGGAGCCTGGATCTGTGTTCCGTCTGTGACTGAAGTTTGAATTTTCAGCAATCTCTGTTTTTTTTTTCAGATACTCCTGCTGAGGAATGTGGACTGAAACCAGGCGACCGCATCCTGTTCCTCAATGGACTGGACATGAGGTTGGTCTTCAGAGAAGCAGTAGCAGTATTATGTCTTCATCCACTGTTGGAGTCTTAAACTTTACCATATATTTAGACATCGGGCTTGTTTTTATTCCTCAGAAGAAGCCATCTGCGACCACTTGTGATGAGTCAGTGTGAAAAGGCAGCTTTCATGGCCAAATAATGTAATCCACAACCTACATTTATTGTTTGAACTCCTTCATTACCTAGATTTTTTCTATGTAGAAACATCGGCTCAGCGTTAGAAAGTTATTTCCCTCCTGGTTAAATAATAAATCAACTATGATTAAACAGAATATTTAGAAAAGAGAGTTAAGTTCTGCCAGCCCCGCCCAGACCTGTAGGATTAACAATCACTTTAACAAAACCTGTCTGACATCCTAAAAGATCTAAAAAAGTAAAACATCATGTTCCATCCTAAAAATGTGTTAGGGTTCAAATCTGAGGTCACGATTCAACTATAAGAAAGAAACTGGGGGTAACAGTGGCCTCATGGGAGATTTCCAAATCCAAAGTCTTGTGCACACACAAAAACATCCTGACGATCCACCAGACTGGTGAGGCAACAGTGGAGCTTTCTGTAAGGTGAGCGTCCCGTTCCGTCTGGACTCAAGCTAACGCTAAAACAGCATCATAGCAACCGTCAGATATGGTGGCGGTGTAGTGGTCTGGGGCTGCTTTAAGGTCACCTGCTGTAACTGATGCAACCATGAAATCTGCTCTGTAGCAGAACATCCTAGAAAACAACAACGGTACATGTGCATACACATAGGCGGTAATCTAGTATTGTAACCTTCGACCACCTAAAACCACAAATAAAAAATAAAAACGTGGGTTCCAGCACTATGCAGCATACTGTGAGTGACACAGACATACTGTGTAAATCTGGTATCGCACAAGTTTTGAGCACATACTGAGTATTGCATTGGTGTTATTGTGTAACAGGATAATGCCAGTACCAGTTTAACTCACGAGTTATACACTCTTGCTGTGGAGGGGATGTTGGAGCTGCCTGCGCCCCAGCAGACCACAGCAGAGTGGATAACAGAGCCAACCACAGAGTGATAAAAGGATTTTAGCAGATGGGAATGAACTCAGAAGGACCTCAGCCTCCTCAGGAGGTGGAGGCAGCTTTGACCCTTCTCATACAGAGCCTCTGTGTTGTTGGACCAGTTCAGTTTGCTGTTGAGGTGAACACCCAGGTACTTAAAGGTGTCCACCATCTCATTGTCTGCACCCTGGATGTTTACTGGTGAGTGAGGAGGAGTGTTTCTCTGGATGTCAATCACCATTTCCTTTGTTTACTGGTGTTCAAGCATTGTGGTTACGCTCACACCAGTCCACACAGTCCATGATGACGGACTTGTACTCCAGGTGATTCCCCTCAGAGGGTCCTGGAGGTGACAGCTGCTGGTGTTGTAGGTGAAGTCCGAAGTGAAGAGGGTGAAGAGAAAGGGTGAGAGCGCCGTACCCTGCAGAGCTCCAGTACTGCACACAACCACCTCAGATGTACAGTTGTGCAGCCTCACATACTATGGACTGTTGGTGAGGTAGTTGATGGTCCATGCAGTCGGATGTTCGTCCACTGACCTTTGACCTTAAACAAGCCGTTCATACTGGCGAACCCTCTAACGTGGCTGAATTAAGCCATTTCTGTAAAGTAGATCAAGATTAAGCTGCTCCACTGTGATGTGAGAGACTCATTATTAGTCATCCCAAAGGCTTAATTGCAGTTTTTGCATCCAGTTAATTTACATTCTGACACAGAGCCCTGGTTAGATGGATAGTGGTGCAGGTGGTAGCACTGTTGCCTCACAGCAGGGTTTCAGGTTTAAAACTCAGCTGCAGCTTTTCTGTGTGGACTTAGCATGTTCTCCTCATGCATGTGAGGGTTTTCTCCAGGTTCTTCTGTTTCCTCCCACAGACCAGAAACAATTAACCATCTTTGTCTGATGTCGAAATATGTTTGCTGATCTGAAACTCTGACTGAATATGAATCAGGAGAAGGGCAGAAGTAAAAAAGCTGGTGAAGAAGTCACAAGTGATTTAAGATCGTCAGAACCAGACACACAGGCAGCATCCTCAGTGGTGATCTGCTTTAAACTTCACCAACAGGCGCACTGCTACAGCCTGGTCAGCGAGGATGCAGAAGGACGTAAAAGTTACAAACATTACTAAGTTTTGAAGCATGTTTATCTGAGTATGTACAGCCTGCATGAGAGGATGCATGTGATCACACCCTTTACATAAACTGAAGTCCTGTTGTGGGAGTCAGAATAGGTCTTAGTTACTTCTTAAACTTGGGCTTTTTCAACAAGTAAGTGTGGGAGGGAAACAAGAAGTCACGAGTGGATAAAACAGATTTGAACCAACATGAACTCAAACACATCTTATAAGCCAGTGTATTTATATGTCTAAAGAAGCAGCAATAATCATCAGCCCAGCACGGTCGCTATGTGAGCCGAGCAATGCGGAGCTGTTCCCATGGCTGCATGACGGGCTGATTTGATTTGCGCTGTATAATTGTGTCGCTCGGCGTGATAACACGGCGCTGCAGCAGGAACAGGTGATCTGATTCAATTCAATTCAGTTCAAAAATACTTTATTAATCCCAGAGGGAAACTGATTAATGAACGACGCTCAACAGAGGGAGAAAACAGAAGTGCCGGATTTGTTTGAGTTCCAGATGAATAACAGCTGAATGGTAAAATATGATAATTGCTTACTCCGCTCAGATGTAGTGACACCATTTATCATACTTCTTTTTTGTATGACTTACTTTCAAGCAGCCAGAATTTCTCATTGTATTATAAATTTAATCAGAATTTCTAGGAGTATTTCAAGGTTTTTCCTTTAGACTGGCTGGTTTATTACTTTTTTTTTTTTGCCATGCACCTCAACGATGCTCCTGCTGTCATCGCAGCACATGGGGCAATTTGTGCTTGAAAAATGAGAAAAAAAGGGCAGACCAAAAATAAGATCAGCTGCAGATGAAAAGTACCTGAAAATCAAGTCACCCTAAAATCAACGTTTATTTTAATAAAGACAATATTCAAGCCTAAGCCCCTCAGTGTGGCGCCCTCTTCAGTTAAAACTCTGCACTACATTGAAATTTAATGAGCCACCACTATTGCCTAATGGGCCATTCCCATCTGTACCGGGTCGGCCCGGGCCGGGTAGCGTAGGTTGTTTACATATCTGGGTGGCCTGGAATTTTCCCGGGCCAACCAAGGCTCATTCTCGGCCCTCTTCCCGAGGGGTACTGCTTCAGGCCGACCAGGGCCAACACACCCACTGCTGACAGCAAATTCACACCTTCCATTAGAGCAAGCCTCTGATTGGTGGGTAGAATCAGCCCATTCACACCTTCCATTAGAGCAAGCCTCTGATTGGTGGGTAGAATCAGCCCATTCACACCTTCCATTAGAGCAAGCCTCTGATTGGTGGGTAGAATCAGCCCACATGGGCTTAAGGCAAGGATGTGTGGAATCAACCGGGCCAGGCTGGGGCCGACTGGGGCTACCCGGCCCGGGCCGACCCGGTACAGGTGGGAATGGGGCTTTAGTGGTACCCTGTGATGTTAGCCGGCACCATAAGATGTCAGCTGCACTACCACTGGGGATATAAAACGGCTCAACTACTCCTCTGCAGTGAGTTGAAGTTGGAATTGCAAAAAACTTTTTACAGCTCGGCACTCGGGGCACCAGCTCAGGGCTGCTCGCCTCTTCTGCTTAGCCGGCAGATAAACCTATACATCAGGATCCTCCGCATCGCATGAAATGTATTTATCCCCATAGAAACGAACAAGTGAGCCTAACCCTAACCTTAGGCGATCATTATGCTACATTAAATCGCCAAAGACTTGATTGTTTGTAGCAGGACTGCTCTGATGCAAAAGAGCTAGCATCGCTATCAGAGACTAAGAAGTGAGCTGTGCTTTCTCCCTCTGAGCGGGGGTGTGGTCTGTCACTCACTGCTTTAGCCTTGCTCACTCGGTCTGCCAGGCACCGCCTCCTTGTGGTGATTTTTTCAAACAGGACGTGTGGGTGCAGCAAGACTCTGTTAGGGGGTGACTTGCTCTTTAAGAAAAGATCCAGCAAAGACTTCAAACAGGATTATCAAATGGAGCATCAAATAACTAATTTGTCATAAATAAATTAGAATATTTGAACATAAAGAAAAATTATAGAAGCCCATAAAAAGTAAACATCTGTAAAAATAAAGATCAGAGGTGTGTGTAGTCTTAATTCAGGTAAATGTTTTATTTGTTTACATGGAGTGCAGGACTTAGCACTTGTACCACAGCCAGCCACTGGGGGAGGGGTGCCTTTGGGGCACCTTTAATCTGCTGGGGTATTTTTTTGTTGCTATTATTGTTCTTAATCTGTGAAAATATCTGCATCCAGATAAATTTCACCACAGCATGGAGCTTTCAAACATCCATTAGTTGTTCTGTCAATCAAATAGAAATTCTCTGTTTTATCTTGATGTAGGAACTGTTCCCATGAGAAGGTGGTTTCCATGCTGCAGGGCAGTGGGGGGATGCCCACCCTGGTGGTGGAGGAGGGGCCGTCTGACTTCTCTTCTGACCAAACCGACCCAGATGATTCCTCTAGTCTGGTTCCAACCACGCTACCACGCTCTAGGTGGGTACAAACTAAAATGAGCACTCTCTGCTGTTTTAAAATAAAGGAGGGAGAAAAACAATGGCAGTCCTGCTTCATTTCTGCAGGTCTCCAGCTCTCAGCTCTCTCCAGTGGGTGGCAGAGATCCTTCCTCCGAGCATCAAAGTCCACGGACGGACCTTCAGCCAGCAGCTGGAGCACCTGCTGACCATTCAGGAGAGATACACCGTCTGCAAATCCTTGGAGACCTTCTTCCAGCACAGGTAAGCAGGCGATTCGCCGATTTTTTAAGATATTTTCCAGAAAATGGAAAGAAAACATGAAACTGGATGGCCCTTCTGAAAGTGATTTGCCAAAGTTTCTTGTAATTGTAAAACATTTAATACTTCAACTGACTAATACTGATTAGAGCTGCTTAGGAAACAGCCAAGGGCCTTTTAAAGGCAGTTGGCAGAGATGGATAGACATTTAGAGGGGTGGGTGATGGATGAAGGCGTGCAAAGATGTGAGGCAGCAGAATACACTACTGCCGTCCCAGAATACAGTATAAATACTAAACCCAAAGGCATAAACCCACCCATAACTGGCTTCATCCTCCCACTCACATGCCTCAGTCTGCCGCTGCATATGCACAGAACAGAAAAGTAAACAAAATCCTCACATTGAATGGGAACCAGTCACACAGCAGCAAACGGGAGGGTTATGTAACCACTACGTGTTGTGTTTGCAGGAACGTGGACACCCTGATAGTCGATGTGTTTCCAGTGTTGGACACTCCAGCCAAACAGCTGATCTGGCAGTTCATCTACCAGCTACTGACCTACGAGGAACAGGAGCACTGCCAGAGCAAACTGTCCCGCTTCCTCGGTTTCAAGAGCAGCGGTGAGCCATGTGATGGGAGATATAAACACCGCCACTCAGATGTGTCTGTGGGCTGCTGGCTGTCATACGAGATGGTATCATCCATTACCAGATGATGCAACATCAGTGATCCGTTACAATATAATACGATATATGATTGAAAACGATGCAATGACTGATTTGATGCAGTATAAAAAATGACTTTATTGTACTAATAATTTTGAATATCAGAAACTGAATGCTCACCTTTCATTTTTAAGTCCAACACAGAGTATATTTGTGCAGAATGCAGTGCTGACGCCACATTGGGTTTTGCAGTGGTGCTGGATCCCGACGGGACTTCGGATCACCACCGACGGACCAGCTCTGTGCGTGTGTCTGGGACCTCATACCGCAGCAGCATCCGAGAGAGGAGCTCCGATGACTGCATCATCGGGACTCACTTAGGAATGGGTATGCCAGCGAAACCGCAACTCTCGTGGGTCCGCAGGTCAAAATCATTCAAGGAGATTTGTTGATTTATTCAACAAAAACCACAAATGTAGAGAAAGCTTTAGTCCAGAGGATGGTTTTGGTTTTACTTTCACTGATCTGATGGAAACCGCTGCTTTCCAGTGGCAAAGCTTTAAAAATCCACTTGTTAAGTGTCACAAACCTAATTAAACACATGTTATTTGAGATTAAAGGTTTAAACACAGCTAATAAATGTAAATATTCTCCTCATGAATCATGAATTGCATCGTGTTTTATTGTGAGTGAAATCCCTGGAGGACGATAGACAGACAGTAAATGAGAAACACTTCCTTTGAGCCTACCTCTGGTTTCTGTGGATGAGCAGCTGTGAGATCTGTAATAAAGCCTTATTTGCACCGGTCAGCTCCCAGGTGAGGCGGCGTGCAACAGTTAAAAACACCGTAGACTCGTGCAAGGGGAAACGAAGTGCTGAGCTAAGTGTGTCTGCATCACCACTTCAAACATGAATCACTCATCGCAGCAGTCTCTGCTTTTGGTGTTTTTCCAGCTGACGGCGCTTCAGGCGTCACGTTTTTCATTTCCATTGCAAACTCCTTCACCAGGAGTCAAGATTTAGGCTTTTTTCCATTCCTCCATGCTGCTCCTCTGCTTCATCTTCTCTCCTCCTGCCTGGAGGTGGATGGATGGAGGAAGCTTACCTACATTTGTCTCTCTTCATGCTGTATTGTGCTTTAGGAATTCATATCGATGAATCTGGGAGCCCGGAGGAGAGGCAGTCGGGAGACGGAACCTCCTTCCCCGAGTCCCCGGACCTTAGTCATGTAGGTATACCTGCAGCTTGTCGCCGCCTCTACAACAAACATTAAATGTGCTCTCATGCTATTTGAAGGTCTGCTGCAGTTCAACAGCAGCTGAAATCAAATCAAAGCGTTTGAACCTTTGAATGCTGCACACCTTCAAAGGGAACACAGCGGTTGTGCGCTAATCGGCTCGTCATGCCTTCACCCGTAGATGACAGGTGTGTACACGGAGCTGGAGAACATGTACGCAGGGAAGAGTGTGTCCCCGCTGCAGAGCGGCTCCCCCGCAGAGACTGAGGTGGCGGGGCAGACTGAGGCCTTCGGCCGCTCTCTCTCCCCCCTCACACTGCCCCCCCTCACAGGTACTCTGGGGCCCACACACACACACACACACACACACACACACGCACACAAACAAATAACACAAGCTTTCATCAGCAGTTTTAAGCAAATGGCCAACTAGGTCCAACTTTTGCATCAGATATGGTTAAAATCAGACATAAAACTGTAACAAAAGCAGCAAATTTTGGACCCAGGTGGCAGGTGACTGATGTCACGTTCATGTCAGACTTCCTGAATTTGAGCACCTTCTGATGTTACGGTATGGAAAACGAGCGAGGTGCTCTCTGATATGAACACGACATGAGAACAGCTGATTTTTGAATGAGCTGACACTCATTCAAACCCTGAAATCTACATGTGCGCACACGCCAGCATTTACTCTCCCTGTTGCCAAAGTTACCTCACAGGAAATCCACCTGACATGATGTGGAAGGTGTGAACAGGTGGATTAGACATGTGGTTATCATTATTTCCAGGTAACCGTAAGTCCGGCCTTACCCTGTCCTGGAAGGAGCCCCTCCCCACCACCGTGTATGAGATCCAGCACCAGAGCAGTGTGGAGTCCAACCCCTACGTCAGCCTGGAGAGCTCCCCCGCCTCCCCTCAGCCTCTGGACAGCGGGCCCAACACTCTGACGCGCCGGAAGAAGCTGTTCACCTTTTCTCGGCCGCCTCGCAGCCGGGACACGGACAAGTTCCTGGATGCCCTGAGCGAGCAGCTTGGCCACCGGGTCACTCTGGTGGATGACTTTGTACCCGGGGAGAACGACTATGAAGAGGTACACAAAACATACATCCCATCTCTTAGAACGTGTTGTTTTTCTCTAAAAAGTCAGGTAATTAGGATTTCTCCACCACAACTTTGGGCTTTCCAGAAGAAAACGAGGGAGAATATCTTTACATAAATGGTTGTGATGCTTCATTAGTCAAGATAGAACGGGAGTTTGGGCACAGAACAGGCTGAGTATTCCCAGAAGGGAAGTTTATCTTCAACCGTCTTTCATGTCAGAGTTTAAACAAGTCTTATTTTGTGGTAAATTTGGTCATAAAAGTCAGTGAGTTTGTTTATTACCAAGTCTCGATGACTGGTTCAAGTCCCGGGAGCAGCCACACAACAGCACACAGCTATCACAACACTTAACCAAAGACTAGAGAGCTTTAAGTTGATAAAATACCCAGATCTCCCAGACTTAGCTGCCGTGATCTACATTAGAAGAACAACTCTGTTTTTTTCTTACCTCCTAGCTGTTAGGGGGCAATTTTAATGCGTCAAGTTTCACACTTATTGCGTCTATATGATTATTAACTATGAGCAATGTATACATCTTCTTAACGGTTCAGTTTGGTGTAGAAGCCTCACATTCTTTTGTGTGTGAATTTGCAACAACGTGCAAACTCCCACCAACAGAAACGACTCACTGTGGTGTTGCATGTTCACAGTAGAGCAGCTCTGATGTTCGCTACAATGAACGCTTGTGTCACATGAACAGATATATCAAGGTGGTTGTCATGGTTTCAGAAGAAGAGGTGTGCATGTAAGTAAAACCTGATTGCAGAGTCCGGTTCTAATAATATCTGCCTGCTTCTGGCTGGGAATGCAGTCTGCAGGAAAACTTCCCTTCTTTTGTCCAATAATTTGGGAGTTTATGTTAAGAATGAGGTCAGAACACAGGAAGTGTTGTCATCCACAAACGGATGGGACTGCTGAGTACGGCAGATATTAGTATGCATGTTTAAAAATGTGATGCAAATCATGCAGCTTTTGTTGTCCCTAAAGCAGCGATTCTCAAACTATGGGATGTGCTCCGTGTCATTTTATTTTAGTTTTTTATGCTGTTAATGAAATGTAGTACTCTATATTTAATTCAGTGTTTTTATTATTTTATTTGTTTTTTTTCCCTATTTTATTAAAAAATTTTCATTTCTTTTTTTTGATTTCACATTTTTTGTCTTTTTTTTATATTTAACCTTTTATTTCATGTTAAGTTTTCTAAAACGTACATTATTTATAATCTTATGTACATATGTGTTTTTTTATGTTGTTTAATGTTTTTGATTTGATTTTATTAATTAATATATTTGTAGTTTGTCATTTTCTGTTTTTGGTTTTGTTCTTTATTTCTTTATTTAATCTTTTTTATTTGAGGTTTTAAACATTTAATTTTTAAAATTTTATTTTGTAATTTTAATTTGTGCTATTGGTTTTATTTTGTTTATTTCTTATTTTATTGATTTATTTACCATTAAAACTTGCTGGCAGAATAAATCTAGCTGCTATTCAGACTTGATTTTCACATTTCATGTTTCCATGGCGATTAGATAACCTATAAGGTGAACACAACCCAGATCGAAAGGCTAAACCCAGTTTATTTTATTTTTACAACATAGATGAGGTCTCTAGACAAAAAAGGACTCAAAACTCAAGATTTAATGCATTTAACAGTTTATCTAGCCTTGCTTTGGTGTAATTATGTTGTTTTGGAAAAGCTAAAATATTGTCTTCTGCCTAAGGAGGCACGACATGAAGAGTTTGAGAACCGCTGCACTGAAGCGAAAAAAAAGTGGAGCTTAAATGTGTAATTTTAAGCTTTTATATATTGTGCCTTCATGTCTGAGCAGTCAGCTGAGCAAGACTTGCTTCCTGCAGTTCCACCTGTAAAGAGCCTGAAGCTGGTATCTCGCTGGGCTGTTCAGTATTGCACAGTAGTTTCTAAATTGTACCAATTAGCTCATGGGGAGCCTTGGTTTTCTTGCATAAGTCACACAGCTAAGCTCACTCCCTTGTTGTCTCTGGACATTCCTGAGAAGGTTCTGGAACATTGACACAACATAGAACTCCTACAGATCTTGCTCAGCAGTCGTGAATTAAACAGTTTCTCAATATTTGTGTATTTTCCCCAAGTTTTAGTGTCCCATTAGTTGCCTGAGGTCCCAGCCCAGTGAGATACTTTAATCCTAAACGTGGGTGTAAGTTTGAACTAAGACTAGCAGATGCAGCTGGAGATCAGGTGGAGGTGATTGTTATTGGGTCTGATGACAGAACTCTCCCCCTCCAGATGAGCTTCCCTGAGGACCAGGACGTGGGCTTCATTTCCCGACAGCTCAGCAGAAGCAGCAGCGAGGACCACAGCAGCAGCGATGAGGCGTCCTCCCCCACCTACTCCTCTGGATCAGAACCAATCCCACCACCTCCCAACCAGAGTCCCCCGCCTCCCCCACCTTTCCAGTCTCTCATACCTCCTCCTGTGCAGTTTACAGACACTCTGCCCCCAGTTCGCTTCTCCCCAGAGCATGTCCCCCGCAGCAGGATGCCCTTCCAGCCTCACCACCCCATCATCCCCCCTCCCCCGCCCCCCCTTAGGACCCTCCTCACCAGCCGCTCCCCTCTACACAAAGTTCTCCCCACCAGAGATGAGGTAGAAAAGACTCACCACCGCTTCAGAACTACCTCTACCCGGCTCTCACGAGGCCACGCCCCACTTGATTCCTCCACCCTGCGCTCCTCCCATTCCTCACACCCTGCCTACTTACCACGCCAGCTCAGCCAGCCCCAACCCACCCGCCAGCCGTCACCGCAGCCCTCCCCCCTGCCACTGAGACCGAGCCAGCTCGTCCTCCAGAGGCACTACCAGCTCCACCACCAGCACAGCTACCAGGGCCCGCCGCCTACGTCCCTGCAGGATCCAAGCCCAACGCAGCATCAGAGCCTAGGCCCCGTGGGCTCCGCTCTGCTCTCAAAGGCTCCAGCCTCCACCTCCGTCCTCTCCACTCACTCCAAGAGCTTTGAGACCATTCCCCAGGAGCGGCAGTCCCAGCAGGTGACATTTTATTTGGTTATCTTGTATTTTCCCTCCATAATTTTCATTCCAATCATTCTAGCTCCAGAGATGTAACATAAAGAACACATCAACCGCATCCTACTCTTTAAATGTGGCCTGCTTGTGTTTATTTGGTTAAAAACACGATTTGGGAACATCTCACTGGTCTTTACAAGGCTCCGCCCCCACCTCCTCCACCCCTGCCTCCACCCTGTGACCCACCTCCGCTGCCCAAGCTGGGCCAGCAGGCCTCGGACTCCAACCACATGAGCGTGAAGAGGTTGCGCTGGGAGCAGGTGGAGAACTCCGAGGGAACAATCTGGGGCCAGGTGAGCGCTGACCTCCCGTTCTCCTGGTTGGTCTGTTGGCAGGCACACACAGATAAACACACATCTCAGAAAATATCCAACTAGGAGCCTTCCCACTTTGGCAGCAGGTTTTATCACTCCTACATCTCTTGTCCCACATTGGAGAAAGCTCCTTTTGTGCCTCAGATGAGTCACAACAAGAAAAGAACAGTCCGATCAAAGGCTCTCACTACAGATTTATTAAAAAGTTTTAATCTCAAAGGATCAAATCTGAGATAGATGTTCATAATGTGATCTTTGGACATAAATCTTTAAAGGTGCAATAAGTAAGAATATATGTTTATGTATTTAGCAGACGCTTTTGTCCAAAGCGACTTACAAGTGATAATCGGCATATTGCCCTTGAGGCTAACAACAACAATAACAACAACAACAACTTGACATCAATCATGGAGACGAGGGAACAAGGAGTGGACAGTAGAGAGGGGGGACGGGTGCAGGCAAGGTGCTAGTTTAGAAGATGCTCTCTGAAGAGCAGGGTCTTCAGGAGTTTCTTGAAAATTGAAAAGGAAGCCCCTGTTCTGGTAGTGCTTGGTAGGTCATTCCACATTCGTGGAACGATGCATGAGAAGAGTCTGGATTGTCCTGAGCGTGGTGCAGGCACTGCTAGCCGACGATCCTGTGATGTAAGCCTTTGCAAGAGGATTCAGGTAGATGGGAGCCGTACCATCTCTGACTTTGTATGCTGGTGTTAGCAATTTGAATTTGATGCGTGCTGCTAGCGGTAGCCAGTGGAGCTTAATGAACAGAGGGGTGACGTGTGCTCTTTTTGGCTGATTGAAGACCAGACGCGCCGCTGCGTTCTGGATCATTTGAAGAGGTCTCACAGTACAGCCTGGAAGACCAGTTAGAAGGGCATTGCAGTAATCGAGGCAGGAGATGACAGTAGATTGCACCAGAAGCTGGGTGGCATGTTGTGTTAGGTATGGTCTGATCTTTTGTGTGTTATACAGCGTAAAGCGGCATGAACGAGCAACAGAGGCAACATGATCTTTAAAGGTCAGGTGTTCATCAATCACAACACCCAGATTTCGAACTGCCTTTGAAGGAGCCAGAGACAGGAAGTCATTTTGGATTGAGATATTGTGCTGTATGGATGGTTTTGCTGGGATGACAAGTAGTTCAGTTTTAGAGAGGTTGAGTTGGAGATGGTGGGATTTCATCCATTTTGATATGTCAGAGAGACAGTTTGATATTCGTGCAGAGACAGTGTGGTCGTCCGGTGGAAATGACAGATAGACATGGGTGTCGTCTGCATAGCAGTGGTAGGAGAAGCCATGTGATCGAATGATCTCACCCAGTGAGGTGGTGTATATGGCAAAGAGAAGAGGTCCTAGTACTGAGCCCTGGGGGACTCCTGTGGCAAGATGGTGCACGGTAGAGGATTGTCCAAGCCAAGATACACTGAATGATTGTCCTGTGAGGTACGATTCAACCCAGGCGTGTGCTTTCTCTGTGATGCCCATGCTAGAGAGTGTGGACAAAAGGAAGCCATGGTTGACAGTGTCAAATGCAGCCGATAAGTCGAGCAGGATAAGCACTGAGGATTTGGCAGTCGCTCTAGCTTCTTTTAAGGATTCTGTCACTGCTAACAGAGCAGTTTCGGTGGAGTGGCCCTTTTTGAACCCAGACTGGTAAGGGTAAAGCAGACAGTTTTGTGAGAGGTATTCTGTGATCTGCTTGAAAGCCACCCTTTCAATGATTTTGGACAGAAAAGGGAGGAGAGAGATAGGTCTGTAGTTCTCCACATGATTTGGAGGAAGAGATGTTTTTTTTTTTTAGCAGCGGTTTAACCTGAGCATGCTTGAGAGAGGTGGGAAATGTACCGGATGTCAGTGAAGCATTGATCACATGTGTGACTGCTGCGGCTACTGTAGGAGCAATAGCTTGGAGCAGCTTAGTCGGAATGGGGTCAAGTGGGCATGTAGTTGGGAGGCTGCACGTGAGAAGCTTGGACACACAGTTCTCAGTGAGAGGGGAAAAAGAGGAAAATGAAGCAGCAGGGGCTGAGATGGTTGGGCTAGAAGGAGTTTGTGGTGGTGAATGTTCAGGAGTGGCCAGTTGAGTAAACTGTTTGCTTATAGCTGCTTTGTCAGTGAAGAATGAGGCAAAGGTGTCAGCTGATAGATTGTTGGTAGAGGTGGAGGTGGAGAAGGAGGGTTGAGCAGTGTTTTGAATGTCGAAAATAGTTTCGGAGTGTCAGTAGAGCTGAGAATTTTGTCAGTGTGGAAAGCTTTCTTTGCATCAGTGATGCTGGCAGAGAATGAGGACAGTAATTCATGAAATTTCAATTGATCACCAGGATCTTTTGTTTTGCGTCATTTCCGTTCCGCAGCTCTAAGATTGGTGCGTAGAGACTGGAGGGTATCATTTAGCCAAGGGTGCGACTGAGAGGATCTAGCAGGTCTAGTGGCTAAAGGGCACAAGTTATTAAGACAATATGTTTATGTTTTTAGCAGACGCTTTTGTCCAAAGTGACTTACAAGTGATAATCGGCATGTTGCCCTTGAGGCTAACAACAACAATAACAACAACAACGTGACATCAATCATGGAGAGTAGGGAACAAGGAGCGGACAGTAGAGAGGGGGGGACGGGTGCAGGGAAGGTGCTAGTTTAGAAGATGCTCTCTGAAGAGCAGGGTCTTCGGGAGTTTCTTGAAAATTGAAAAGGAAGCCCCTGTACTGTAGTGCTTGGTAGGTCATTCCACATTTGTGGAACGATGCATGAGAAGAGTCTGGATTGTCCTGAGCGTGGTGTAGGCACTGCTAGCCGACGATCCTGTGATGACCGGAGCGGCCGGGCCGAGACGTGAGCCTTTGCAAGAGGATTCAGGTAGATGGGAGCCGTACCATCTCGGACTTTGTATGCTAGTGTTAGCAATTTTAATTTGATGTGTGCAGCTAGAGGTAGCCAGTGGAGCTCAATTAACAAAGGGGTGACATGTGCTCTTTTTGGCTGATTGAAGACCAGACGCGCCGCTGCGTTCTGGACCATTTGAAGAGGTCTCACAGTACATCCTGGAAGACCAGTTAGAAGGGCATTGCAGTAATTGAGGCAGGAGATGACAGTAGATTGCACCCGGAGCTGGGAATATAACAATGAAATCATTAATAAACAGTTTGTCGTCTCAATCATGCTGAAACAGATTTATTTCTCAGCCAACTGAGTGGAGGCCAGTTTTTCTCCTTTTAAAAAGGCCAAAGAGGGATATAGACTTTGTTTACAATCCATGAGCCTGCGGGGTTGCCCGGCGATTGCCCATCGGCATTTGTAATTTCACACCGGCCGGCAAATTGCTCCACAGTTGTAGACAGTTTGTTAGCCAGTAAAAGGAGTGGCCCAGAAGTTATTTCTTGTTCCCCTAAGAAGCCACGGCATTCTTAGGTTTACTCTGATATCAGGTAAAAAGATCTAGAGGCTATCGTTGAGTAGGGTTGGGCATCATTTGATTATGAACGATTCCGATTCCAATTCCTCGTTTCGATTCCGGTTCCTATCGATTCCCGATTCCGATTCTTTGAAGACATGTTTTACATGAGCCAGCTAACCACAGGTCCTACTTGATGAAATAATCTTAACTTCAACATGAATTTTAATTCTATGAACAATAACATCACCTTCATTTAGACAAAAACGTGTTTTGGAGAACAAAAGAAAAAGACTTGCAGCACAACCAGTGTGTTTGTGTCTGACCACAACCAAAGTGTGGAAGAATCCTCTGGGATGAGAGGCTAAATGTCTCCAACATATCCAGAAACGTCCAGCTATTTTCAGCTAAAGCTCTCAGGATGATCATGTCAAGGATGACTGAGAACTGCACCTCCATGCTGCAGCAGCATTCAGTCAGAACAGAAACTTAAATGTAGCTGCTGTCAGTAACAATCTAACAGTTTTAAACATTAAAACTCAACAGAAATAGTTCAGAAAAGAAATTAAAATGTCAACTTTGTGTGTGATTTATTATTATTATAACTATTTATTGTGGCAGAAGCTGGTGTGGTCCACCACAGAGAAGCTTCTCTAGCATGATGACTTTAATTATTCTACAGGTTATTGTTCAGCCTTCTGACGCTCACGTGTCTGACTGCTGACGCTCCGTGTGTGTTTTTATTTCCTCAGTAAGACAAACTCACCTCACACCGTCCAGAGTTTGTACTTTAAAGCTTCTATTAAATCCACCGTGTTGACGTATTTTAACAAGTTTCCTCTACGCTGCAGGAGTTAAAGTTTACATTACGGAGTAATAGTTCGGCAGACACGTTTGTTTATATGTGGGTGGGGGGAGGGGGGACTCGGTGCTGCAGACAGACAGCTGGTGTGATCAGCTCTGAAAAGAGTTGACCACAATTTGCAGATCCCGTTTATTTTTCACGGAGATCGGCCGCGGATTCCTCTTCCGTCGGTATTCTAGGAATCGAAATATAAAACGTTGAGTGATTCCGGGAAAAATGAACAGTTGGAACCGGTTCCAGTCGATGCTCGATGCCTAACCCTATTAACAATGTTAACTGTGAATTAGAAGCTAATAGTCACCTCTAAAATATTTCAAGCTACTTTTTTTATTACCAACAACTTGATATTACTGTGAAACGTGTCAATGTACTGTGTATGGCTCGTCTTCACTCGCCATCGAGAATATTCTGGCAGTAACTGGCAACAGCCGTGAAACTCACGGAACGGGAGTGAGAGTCACTGGTTTGGCTGCAGTACCCACACTTGACCAAAGGATGCCATTCTTATAGCATGCACCTTTAATGGTGCCTTTCTGGTTTTAGCTTGGAGAGGATTCAGACTACGACAAGCTCAGCGACATGGTGAAGTACTTAGACCTCGACCTGCACTTTGGGACTCAGCGCAGATGCAGTAAGACCTTTAACATAAACGCTAGCCTCATCATGCCATGTCATAGTTTTCATCTTTGTCACTTTTAGGTTAATCAGATAAACAGTTTATTTTGAATTATCTTACATTTGCCTGCTTTTTGACATCACCTGTTTTGTTTTGTGCATTTACAGTTGTGATGTTTTCCATGTGCTGCTGTGAAGCCGATCCATTTACCTGCACCTCATATCTGTTCTCCATGAGGCATCATTATCCCCACTTTTGTTCAAGTTCAGCCATGATCTGAAGCCCAAATTCACAGAAGGATTGCTTGTCTTTTGCAAGTGCTGTTTAAGTATTGCCCCTTCATTAATGCATAACATTACTGCTGAGGCAAAAATCATCTGATTCTCATACAGTTATCATCTGTGAGAGCTGGTGGTGTTACAAATAAAAACAACAAAAGGAGCAGCTTGTTGCACTGCTGTCTTCACAAAACAAGGGCAGGCGTGTCAGGAAAAATCTAATTCACTAGATGAGTATCAGCCATTATTGCATTTATAAAAAGTCAGAGGTGTGTGAAAATCCCATTTCTATTTTATTATAGGGACTATTTGAAACTTTTTCATGTTTTTAAATCATTTTCTTGAGCCAGTAGGTGCTAAAATGACCCTTTACAGGGTTGACGAAAGGCCACCCAGCCCATATCGCCGACTGCGGCCATAAAATAAAATAGGAATTTTATATTTCATAAAAATATGAAGAAGTTGCAAAGTGTCCTTTTAAATAAAGCACATTTTCTGTGAATCTGGGCCTAAGTCACTAATGGCCAAACTCTGTCATCAAACCATCAATTCACCTCAAGCTGGCACTGAAACTCTGAGTATGTTTGGAAGCCCCGGTGCCTGGAGAACAAGTACTTACACGCATGTTAAAATGATCAGTTTCTCCTCCAGAGCCAGCCTTCCTGCCAGACAACTTTAAAAAGAAAGACGTGGTTGAGATCCTGTCCCATAAGAAAGCTTACAACGCCTGTAAGTACTTCCTGCTCTCAGAGAGAACATTCCTAACATGAGGGGATCTGAGTCTGAAGCTGTGTTGGTAAAGGGTTTCGTTCCCTTGTTGACTGGAAGTGACACCGAGCGTATCAATAGAATGGTATTAGCCTGTCGTCTCTAATAACAGCTAGCTCATGGAGTAACCTTGCTGTTATTAAAATGGTAAAACGATATTCTAGCTCATAATACGATTTGACACATTTCGGCATAAATAGCATAACTTCATAAGTACTAAATGAACACAAATGAAGTTTTATGCTGTTTTATTAAAAAAAATTTCGTTTTATTATCACTTTCCTTGTAGGTTTTGCTGTTGTGTTGCAGATTTTGTATTCCATTGAACCTTCTAGGCCACCATACTTTTCTGCTTGAGAGAAACACGTATAGTATTGTAATTTGATTGAAATTTTTCAAAATTCATCCATCCATCCATTTGCGGCCGCTTATCCGGGGTCGGGTCGCAGGGGCGGCAGCCCAAGCAGAGAGGCCCAGACTTCCCTCTCCCCAGCCACTTGGGCCAGCTCCTCCAGAGGAATACTAAGGCGTTCCCTGGCAACGTGTCCTGGGTCTTTCTGTGGGTCTTCTCCCGGTTGGACTTGCCCGGAAAACTTCACTAGGAGGAATCCTAACTAGATGCCCAAGCCACCTCTACTGGCTCCTCTCGATGTGGAGGAAAAATAGTTTTTGTTTATATGTCATTTATAAATATGTATTTAAGATCAAATTTATAAAGGTATGTTTGTAATTAATCTGAAAAATAAAATGAGGAGGTTAATTAACATCACAGGGCTGAATTTTGACTTTATGTATTCACTTCTTTACTTTACAAACCCGTGTTTTATAACCAGACGCTACAGGAATATTTTTAGACCCGTTCATACGCAGCAGAGGCAGTGCAGAGGTTTCTCAGTGGAGCGGGAACACGGCGTTCCTCATCGTTTAGTCAAAACGGAGCTAAATCCTTTTTCTTCCCTCCCCCTCCTCTTCCTCCTCCCTGTAGCCATCCTCATCGCCCACCTGAAGCTCTCCCCCGACGAGCTGTGTCAGGTGCTGATGAACATGACCACCGACAGGCTGGAGCCGGCGCACATCAAGCAGCTTCTGCTCTACGCCCCCGACGAGGACGAGGTCAAACAGTACGAGCAGTTCGACCAGGACCCGGTCAAGCTGAGCGAGCCAGACCAGTTCATTTTCCAGGTGCTTGCAGAAAAAGGACAAAAACCTTCAAAAAGGAACATTGTTCTAGGATAGAGTTAGATCTCTGATCTCTGTGCTTCAGATGCTGATGGTGCCCGAGTACAAGACCCGTCTGAGGAGCCTCCTCTTTAAGACGACCCTGCAGGAGAGGACGGAGGAGATGAAGGTGGCGTTCGACTACATCTACAAGGCTTCGGTGGAGCTGAAGAGCAGCAAGAAACTAGCGAAAATCCTGGAGGTAGTCCTTTACTGCAGATTATCCAAAGTGAAGCCGTCTGTTAGAGATCCATCAGCTGACAGAGCTTTTGATCAACAGTTTGTTCTTGCAATGGGTAACTACCTGAACAACGGGCAGCCCAAGAGCCACAGGACCACCAGCTTTAAGATCAGCTTCCTCACTGAGGTACAGTTCAGACACACTTGCTTTGACTAGCTAACATTTGGATTTTGGCTCGTTTGAACGTGTCTGATCTCCTGCAGCTGAGCACGACAAAAACCGTGGATGGAAAATCCACCTTTCTCCACATTCTGGCAAAGTCTCTGTGCCAACACTTCCCTGAGCTGCTGAACTTTCCCAGAGACCTAATGACGGTGCCTCTGGCTGCTAAAGGTCAGAATCTAAACTTGCAAAGTTTTCCTGGATCTCATCACCCAACGGAGCTCTACGATGTCCACGTTTATACCATAACAGTCATGGCAATGGTTGTTATATTAGAACACATCTCCTATGTTACCTGTCTAGTGAACCAGAGGGCCATCACAACCGAGCTGAGCGACCTGCACTCCACCATCCAGGACATTAGGACGGCCTGTCAGAAGATCTCAGCGACATCTGATGACCACTTTGCTTCAGTCATGAGCGTACGCTAAACCTTCTTTTACCATAAAATTGGTTTTCCAGTTCAGCATTATAACTGTCCATGCCACGGTATTTATTGGCATGTGTATTTGTGCTATAAATTTTGTCCCTGCTGTGTGTGGACGTTGTCCTGGTGGAACGAGGTCCAAGCCGGTGGCAGCTGCTGTCAACAGTTCTTGATGGGGCTATGTGTGGAAAAGTATTCAAATGAAAAACGCTAAAATAATCGTTTATTTCCTTCACCAAATAAGCTGTTTGACAGATGGTCAACTCTCAGATTTATAGATAAATTAGAATATAATAATATTACTGAAAAATATGCAGGTCTACTGTAGTCCATAATGTCCATTTTTGTCCTTATGCACATTTTATTTTGTCCTTAATTTTTTCCAGCTTGAGTTTTCAGGCTGTGTACCTTAATTAATAATCTGCTCAAAGCATGCTCAGCTCCACCAGTAGGTGGCACTAAACCAACATCTAAACTGAATCAGATGTTCTTTTTAGGGATGCACCAATACCACTTTTTTCCAAACTGATACAATACCAATACGTGTATCTGAGTACTCGTCGATACTGATTACTGATACCGATACTTCTACCACACAAAAAAATGCAGTGAATTGGAATACAGGTTTTATTTTCGTCTCTGTTTTCAACAGGAAAAGACTGAAATAGATAAAATAATAAAATATATTAATAGAAATGATCACAAAAATAAAAAATTAGGTGAACATAAACGACAAGTTACAGTGAAGCCACGTTCAGGCAACTGCATTGGTATTGGTAAACTTTTACCGATACCAGTTGGTTTTGGATCGGTGCATCCCTAAAATCACATTAAATGAGAATAAAGCGATCCCTGTGCAAGAGCTGCCACTGGTTCATGTTTCAACCATCTAATCATATTGCACCAGTTCCAAATCATGATGCTAACACCTCCATGCTTAACAGTTGGGTCACCGTTGCCAGCGCACTTATCGATACACATCTCCATCTTTGTCTGGTCTAACCATGAAACATTATTCCGGGAGACATTTTTCTTGTCCAAATAACAGTTGAGCTTCTAGAGTTGTAGCTTCTCTCTCTCCCCTTTCAGCCCATTGTGATGTAAAGGCATGAAACAAAGACAAAGAGGCAAATAGAAAAGAACATCATCGGATCTTGATCATACAGGCTGTGTTGTTTGTTATTCCTGCTCCTCTCTGTCCTCCTGTTCCCCCAAACCCTAAAGGTAACGTGATATTCATGACCGTGGTGTTTGGACGATCCCCGGAGCTGTACTAGGTACCTAGCCTGGCAAGCCAGACTAAATAAATGTATTATTTCGTCTGGCCATGCTCCATTGACGGCTCTCGGTTGTGGGGCGGGTTCTACCGTTTTCTTTCAAATGATCTCCGCATTCCACTGGACAATGAATGTAACATACTCTTGTTTCACTCTGTTGCATCATCCCACCCACCAGGCATATAGAGTGCCCTGATTGGCCCACAAAGCGGATAAAGCTCTGTGATTTGTTCACTAAGCAGATAGAGCACTATGATTGGCCCACAATTATGGACCAATCACAGCTCTTTATGTGTTTGAAACCCCTCTAGAGAGCTGTGATTGGCTAGCCAGAGTCCTGGTAGGAGCTGCCGAGGTTCTAATGGAGCGTGCCTAGACCAAACTTTGCAAAGCAAGAATTTGGTCTAGTTCACTAGGCTACTAGGTACCTGCTCTAAACCCTTTTTGAGCCGTTTCAGTACAGTTTTTTACCTGTTTTACACACAGAGTTTTCTGGAGAACAGCCATCCTTCCATCCAGTCTCTTGAGTCTCTGCAGAGCCGAGCCATGGAGGAGTTCTCCAAGGTGGCATCCTACTTCGGAGAGGACGGCAAGTCCACCAGCACAGACACCTTCTTCGGCATCTTTTCAGAGTTCATGTCCAAGTTTGAGGTGAGCCGATCCCCCTATGTCCCGTAGAGAGCTGAGCTATATTTGACTCAGATTCATACATTCAGCAAATATTTGACAGATTTGATTGCATAGCAGCGAGGATTATTTTATTCTTTATCTGAGATTCTCACACAAACTGCCTGCAGCTGTAAAATGATTGGGCTGCAAAATGTTGCTCTTAGTGGAATATTAAGAAATTAGAGCTCCTAATCTGACGATTCCACAATGAGATGTTGAGTTTTGTGTTTCAGAGAGCTCTCAGTGAGACCCAGACTCCAGAAAACCCCCGAAGCCCCAGACTGTCTTCACCTTTGGCCTGGTAGGAGCTAGAAGTACAGACGGAGAGGAAACCAGAAGGCGAACTGTCACTCAGCTCTCCATCAACCAAAGTGCCAAATCCCACTCAGACACACTCGAACCAACAGGAACAGAGACTTTCTCACCTCCAGTGAACTTGGTGGAGCCACGCTGAATCTGTGTAGATAGGCTTGTGTGCTGTCAATCCTGCCGCTTCAGGAGTTCACGGGTCAACCACCACTCACCCGTCTGACACCAGGTACTGCTCTTTAAAGGGACACACACACGGAGGCATTCCTAACTCACGTCAGAGGTGCAAAACAAGACAGAGAAGCCTGATTTGTGATCAGTCCAGATCCACATTTGCTGAACTACGCAGCTGTGTTGCAGTGTTGATCAGTCGTCACGACTCCAGCAACAATCATTCACATTTGAATGACTAGTCAGTTTGAAGCAGGATTAAAAATATAATCATAATTTAAGATAATGTGAGTTTAAAGTGTTTTGCACCTTTTCCTGTCACCAGGTCCCATAGACTTTGCTGTTAGCACATGGGCTAACCATTAACTTCTCCACTTTCCACCAGGGTTTTTGAAGACGCATTTTTGTTAGCTTTGTATTTGAAAATGACTTGTGTGTAGCACTAGAAAGAACCTACAGAGCACCGCAGGGTTCTGGAGTCATGAGCTAGAGGAATCTGTCCCTTCAGTTTAATGAAGGACAGGAGGAACCAGGTTCATGGATCCACACCCAAACCCCGTCCCTCTCTAACCACGGCGATCTAATCAGCGTCCTATAGGAGCTTCTGGATCAGAGTTTTTCTCCGTTCAGAAAAAAACATCCTCAGGCTTCAGGGTGTTTCTGGACCTGATATGAAGTGCTACCTTTTTCAAAAGTAGATGTGAAATTTTATTGTTAAAATGCCTTCAGGAATATGTGAATCTACAATCTGATTATAGACCTTTGATGGAGTCGTGGAAATAGGACATCACTGCCACTTGACTGGAGAGTTGTAATCGTTGGTCTTAGATCGGAAAAATGTTAGTCAGGTTCAAGTCCCCAAAAAGCTTTTCCCCCTACGGAGTGGTAACGCTCTCTCTGATGACACAAAGTTGGCGATGAACCAGTTCCCCTCATTTAACACATATCGTCACATTTATGAATTTTAATTTGGCAAACTGCCACCAGAGCACTGGTGTGTAGCAGGCTGAACAGCGAAACAATGAAGCGTCTACGCACCATCAGATTATAATTATTCAGTCATTTGGGAAACATGCATCCCTCGGACCACCATGGTCTGATGGTGCGTAGACGCCATACAGAAAAAATACATTTTTTTTCTGTTAAAAGTTTCAAAACTGATGTTTTGAATTCATTTCACTTTAAGTGAAACATTAAGCTGACCCAGGTTTTCCCTGGAAAATAAAGGCAACCCCGGTGGGTTCCTGCTAACAGCACTGCAGTCAGACGTTCAGTCCCAGAAATCCACATACAAAAACAATTTGTCATTTTGTTTGATTTTTTTTATTAATTTGTAATAATTAAACAACAAAGAAGTGTTATTCAAACACACCTCCCTTATCTCATGTGAAGAACTCCTCTTCATCTTGACGGTGGATTAATCAGAGATGAAACCACACTTCTTACATGTGACATGTGTGTAAATGACTGTATTAAGTTTCTATTCTTATAAGAATAAAAATGAAAACCGTAAAGATAAATCAGACTGGTGACAGGGATCTGGAGCTATTCACACGTGGTGCGTTCACTGCCTCTTACACAGCAGGAAACGCCAGAGATGTCGACTTGACTGAGGAGTTGGAGTACTTTTGTTCAGAGTTTTGGATCATTCTGATAACTGCTACTAACGCTTTGGTGACCAGAGTCCTAATTCAGATGCTCACAGGGGAAAACCTCTAGAAATCCTCATCACAGCAAAGAAATGTGTCTCAGTCCGAATGGTTTTTAAATTAAACCTTTGGAGGCTGTTTTCAGACAGATGAGAGGAATCTTCTGAGCAGCGCTCGGGCCTGGTGATCACTCCCTCAGACTGGTTTATTTGTGACTCTGAACCATATTGGACCTTTTTTACAGGAGGGTAACGCTGACTACATCAGCTCGTACTACACCACCCGTGTGGGTGGACATTAAGAGTCTTCTTCAGTATTTGATGTCCTTTTATTTACTGGCAGCACATAACGTGTAAATCTTTGCACTTTGAGCGTTTGAAATAAAATAAATAATAATCCTTTATGAATATTGCTGCTGAATGAATGAATGTAAGCAGGGGGTTGGGGCATCCTGCTGTAAATGGTTTTATCCTGCTTCTCTAGTTGTCACGGTGACGCCTTCATCTCCAGTGTACATGTGTTTATGAACTGTTATAGAGGTTGTTTTTTTCTATGCACTGTTCACCATTTTCACTAGTGTTGTACAGCTCATGCATCTCTCAGATTCCTGTTTACTTCCCTTTTGCAGACACCTTTACTTTGCCCCTCCTGCACCAGCTTTAGTCGGGCTTACGAGGCGGCCGTGATCTCGTATGGATGCAACCGTAGCTGCAAAACGCAGTTTTTTAGTTTGTGTTCCAGTCAGATGCATGTTGGTGGAGTTGTGTTAAAACGTGCAGTTGGATGCATCTCCCCTAGATTAACACGCACCCACATCTGAAAATCTTAATTAGTTCCACATATTGGTTATCTTTCATAACAGTTCTATGTTTTCATGGAAAGCTGCTGATGTTATGTGATAACTGGACTCTGTTGTTTGCTTTCAAATAAAGAATATGTTTTTGTTCTAGAAAGATTTCACACTGACTGATTTATGTGTAACACCTGAGTTATTACTGTGGTATCATTGCTTCAAATGATCTTTTATAATAAAATATCAAAAAATAACAAAATAAATCAAGATTGAAACTGTGTGTAAAACAAAAATGTCAACAATTCTGCTGAAAAAAACGTTATGGCAGTTTAAATTTGTAAAATAAATCAGGCCAGGGGACAAAAAGTGAAAACATCAGTGCCCCCTCGTGGCTGGTTTTAGTACTAACAAATTATAGGACTGAAAATAAAAAATACACCTCAGATATTTTTAATAACTTTTTGGTAGTCAAAACTTCACATTGCTTTACGTTTAGTTTTGATGGCTCAAAAAGCAACATGTCAAGTGAGTGGGCGGGGCTTTCAGACCCACATTCCAAGCTCCAAGAAAAAGATACTATGGCTTTAAATATGTTTAATCTATTCTAAATAACTATAGGTTCTAAATGTGTGCATGGCTCCATGAGGTCACCGTGCTAAACAACTTACAGATCTGTTGGTGTAAAATGCCCCAGGAGTCCTCATGGGTTTTCTTTGGAGCACATTATTGCAGGAAAACTCTCCATGTCTCATGAGGCCAAACTGCAATCAACTATTTAAAGTGTCAGTGTGTAATTTCCCCTGGTGATAGTATGTACCTAAATCACTGCAAACAAGCATTTGTTTTGTGTTCATATAAAACCTTGTCAACGGATGGCCATTAGGGTCAAAAATCTCTGGGAGTGCAACCTCCTGCAAAATAACAAGAAGATGAAAGATTCCCTTTCCTCACTGGCAATGAGTGAAGAGGTAAATGTGTAAAGCAACACTGTTTATTAATGGTGAAAGTTTTGTAATCATTAGTTACAAATCAGTAAACGTATTTTGTCCTCACAGACTTCTGTAGGGGGGAACATGGCATCCAATATGGCGTCGCCCAGAAATTTAGACCATGGGTTTTTCTCAATGCCAAGGAACCTCGCCTTGATGTCTTGACCCTGCCCCGGTTGCCTAGGAGATACGTCATCAGAAACCGCCAAGACTTGTTCCAATGTTCATGTTCTCCGTTTGTTAGCCGTTCAGCTAGCTGAGCAAGGATACATGGAAGGTATCTTGTAGCCTAGCCTTGGTCAAAAAGTACCCAGAATACACCACGGTATTTCCAAAAGGACGGCGGATCAGAAGCCGGCAGATACTTCGGGGGAAATTTTCAAGTTCAAAAGTAAGTCAACTAATTTCAAATGTTTTTTAGATCCAAAGAAGTTATCTATGATTGGTTAGTTGCTCAGTAGTTGCAGCTTCAGTGGCTAGCGGGTAGTAACTCGCTTATATATTTATTTTAACCAATATATACACAATTTAAAAAGTCAAAGCCTTGTTATACATTTATATTGAAACTAATACATATAAAATATAACGTTATCTCCCGTGTCACGTGACCACCGTGGAGGCCGCGGTCACGTGATACAAGTCTGTTCCATTTTACCATTTTCTTTGACCAAGGAAGGACAGTGTCCTCGTAAGTAAGGCGCCTGGCCTCGCAAAACATCGCCTCGCAAAGCCAGGTGCCTAGACATTGAGAAACACTCTTAGACCATTCCCATGTATTTTAGACCTGATTTTTATGGTCATATGTTATGAAACTGCCAATATTTTCAACAACTGGGAAGTCATTTACTACAACATTTCAATGTTTATTTCCAGAGATTAATGGTAAAAACTACATGTTGTCACTTTAAGGTTTGCTGACTTTGGTGTTCCTGATTTAAGATCACCGTGAATTTTTATTTTGATTTCTAGATTATTCCAAGTTTTTTAACACCAGAAGTAGTTTTCTCTGAGCTGAGAGCAACAGGTCTTGTCCAAATATCAGGAAATAAGAGTCCAAAACCTGCTCTCATTGTGTTTGTCCCCCACCCCCACACCCAGCTGAGTTGTACTTCCTGACTTGTAACCCCACTCAAGACTTACGAGGCCATTCCTACTGTGAAGTAGGAGTGAAGAACATCTTTAAAACTTTGCGGACATATTTTATGCTAATGCAGTTATAAAGTCATATTCACGAATATCTAGTAGAGAGAAAATATTTTTGGACTTTTTGAGTGAAGTTTCATCTACAGAGCATCATCAAAGAATCTGATGTGGGAAACGGGGACCAACAGGATTAACCCTCTGGCTGTCCTATCAGGTGACCCCTCCAGGATGGGACGGTTAAGTAGGGTTGATGGTTCATCCCTTGGGGTCCATGTGGTAGGGGTGAGGTGCTGCTCACTCCTCAAATAAAACACCTGGGGCCATCGGACCCTGTTATGAATGCAGGTGGGTTGAGAAAAATAAAAGTAACAAACACTACATTTCAGCCAAAACTCTCAACAGACGGCTTGCTGCAGCAGGATTAGTAAAGAAACAGAGAAAGACGAGAAAAACTTGAAACGGTGCACACGATGATTGGACCTCACTGGGGGCAACATTTGGACAAAGACCCTTCAAATGCTCACAGGGCTCACCACATCTGGATTAGTGAAAATACTGGGAAAAAATAAGGAAAAATGGGGTCCATCTGACTACATTTGGATTGCGAGGGTCAAAAGAAGACTTTGTAGCATGAACAAGTGTAAATGCAGCAAAGCAGCCCCAGAACATAACAGAGCCTCCTCCATGCTTCTCAGAAGGAACAGTGTTTTCTCGATATGCTTAAATTTTCCATCTGTGAACATAGAGCTGATGTGCCTCATCAGCTGTGCATCTTTTAAATATCATCTTACAGCTTTTGAGTCATGATCAGATTCAGTGATGAAAAAAAGAGTCAAAACAGCAGAAGCAGGTCTTCATATACTTTATTTTCTTTGGAAAGAGGGTAAAATTAAGCTTCGTGTACAAGTTTTTCCCATTTACCAGCCAGCATAAAAACTAAACAGAGCATGAAAATGCAGCATCATCACTTCTGGTTTAATGGCGTTTTTCTTAAAGGGCACACGCTCTCATATGCAAAGGGATAAGGCAGCGAGGTACAGGAGAAAATAGAAAAGCTGTGATCGACTCTGAAAACTGGTTTTCGGGTCAGATGCAGCATCAGAGACTTCTCCACTGGTACCATATTGGCTCGGTTCTTTCAGAACC
>NC_091756.1:30518840-30716340 GCF_043380555.1 Nothobranchius furzeri
TAATGCATAGGACACTCCAACCAAATAATCAGCATAGTCCTAGCATCACTTAAAGTCTGAGCTCTGCTGCCGCTGCACACACTTACACTTCAAAAGGTTTCTTAAAGGTGTGGCTTGTCCAAATTCTTTAAAAACCTTTCCTTCAAAGGACCTGCTTTTAAAACAAAAAGGCATCACTTTGCCTGAAGCGACTTAGCTAGGACTAATGGGGTCAAGCTTTGGTCAATTAAACCTTTAGTTCATGCTCGTCTCTTTGCTCTTTCTCATCTTGACGCGGCGTTCCATGGCAGCTCCTGTCAGACACGTCACGGACTTGGCTCGGCTGAAGCTGTTTACAGGTAAATGGGTTGTTCAAGCCTAGAGCATTCTGTCACTGAAATATGGGTGCGTTAATACCATTGGTTGCTTCTGCAGTCGTATGAAGCGGTTACATGTTTGGGTATGAGCGGGATCGATCATTCTGCCGCTTGTATCATGACCAGTTTGTCATGTCTTGTTAAAGATCAGGTAAATTCCTCAGTTTACTGAAGCTTACCTTCCTCAGGTAAGTGCTTGCTCCTCTGATTCTGTCAGTGTGCCACAGTTACAGTTTTGCACAACACTTTAAATATTTATGCAACAATGCAATGCAGATTTTTTTAAAGGTGTGGTTCACTGAAAAAATATTTTTTCAAGGTTATTTCTGATTACAATTGGTCACTCTGAGTTTTTCATGCAGGCTGAACATGAAAATAGTCTCCTACACCTATCTCCTGCATTAGCTGCTGATAGAAAATAAATGGTGAAACTCAAGGATTAGAAAAGCCCGACGGATCTACGTCACACTGTCACGGAACATTTTAGGACTCACAATCAATCAATCAATCAATCAAAGATACTTTATTAATCCCAGAGGGAAATTAGAGTTTCAGTACACACAATTCAGAGATCAGACATACATGGGCAAGACACATGACAAGAATTGGTGACTGTAGTCATTCACAACCCTGAGTCGCGCTACCTTAATAGAGATAAGAGGGTTAAATGAGGATTGGTTTAGGTGGAGGGGAAAAAAGAGACACTTCAGAGCTACCCTCCAGCAGGACGGCAGCTCTGCTCTACAAAAAAAAAAAACATCAGACAGAGAAATGCAACAGACTTCAGACAACACAACATAAGTGGGTGGTGGGTTAGGACTATCCCAGCTTCAGTTCCTGCAGCCACAATGAAGCAGCGCATGTCACCTCAGTGTGGGGGAGGGGGGGAGGGGGGGGGCATTTAGGGTTGGAGGGTTGCAGTGACCCTGGACGCTTCAGTGACCTTCCCGCTGTCCCGCCCAGGCTGGGAAAGGAGGCAGAGTTGAGTTGCCATAGCGACGGCACATTCCACATATCTTCTGAGGGGGGAGTTTTCGTTGGAGCCTTGCAGGCTCAAGGAAGCCAGATTCTGATTAGAAATTGTTTTGGGACCAGACAGAGATAATTTCCTCTCTGTCTTACAGTAAGTTGTTGGTCCTCACCTCTCCGAATCCCAATAATAATGACCGTTAATCTATCCCAATCCGTGCTGATTCGTTCACTCTCAGTTTCATGGCATCCATCTTTTGTGCCAAAGAATGAATCTCCGCCAAAGTCCCAAGCTTACAATTCATCTCGACAATTATTTGAGTCTGTGAATTCACAGCGCGGTGCAAACCATCTCTGAGCTCCGGGATCAGGCTAATATTCCTCGACAGCTCGTTAATTTTCCAGTAAGCCAGGTAGCCTCCAAGGCTGAGCAGAAAACCTGACACCAACACCACGAATATCCACACATCTTCAGAGTCCTCCACAGACAGCTGAGTTAAACAAATCAAGTTCCACTGTTTCCAGGAGTTCATGAAGTATCCAACTGGGTCTGTACTGGCAGGGCATCCGGGAGCCCCTTCTCCCGTTCTCATCGTTGAAAAAAATTTAACAATCGCATTGCAAGACCAGCTGACGAGATCCATTTAAATGTATTTCAGTGTCCAGTTTCCCGAAAAATGCAGAAGCAGCTGTGCACTCAGCACCCAGAGACAGACAAAGGCCTTGAGGATAAGATATGGAGGAGAGGAGGAAAAGAAGCGTCTGCACCCACCAAGAGCCAGAAGAGAATCTAGAGAATTCACCTATCTTGAATCATGACGGGGAAGGCTGTTGATGGTTTAGCGTCCAGGAAACAGCAGAGAACATCTGAGCTAGCAGAAGCTAACCATTAGCATTAGCAACTCCACCACACAGCAGAGGCTCCTCCAGGTTTGTGTTATTTGTGGAGGTAAAACATCAATGCTGGCGAGCAGAGTCAGTAGTAGAGTCACATTGCTGTTAGCCCATCAGAGACCAGATGGCAAAATATCAGGAAATAAGACTCTATAACATGTTACTTTCTCCTATAGCTGAATGGTACTTCTTGATTTGGGCACATCTGAGCTTTTGTCCCCCAGAGAAACGACTTACAAGGCATTCCATTAGAGACCACTGCAAATGTATTGATTAAAGGAGTGCTCCACACCTTTAATGCTTTTGGGACCTCACTGTTTTCTTGATGTGGTGTTCAAACAGGAAAGCTTCTAAAGCTTCATCTAGCAGATAAGTCATTTTTCCATCAGTTTCTTTTTTCTGAAGGGGGAATAAGGCACATAAATAGTCAGAACATTTTGCTCGAGGCAAGTCTGCGCAGTTGCCAGGCTGAGATTTATCAAGACACCCCTGGGGAAAAGATTATGACTAATGAGGTCCAACTTAATGGGACTGGAGGAGGCAGCTGGCGAGAAACAGGCCCCAGTTCAAGCCTTTATCTTGGGATCTCTTCACGGGCCAGACCGAGGGACAAACCCACAGGAAATACACCACAGCTGAAGCCAGTCACGTCCGCTCCAAGTGAGTTTCACTGACTTTATAAGGAAATGTAGGGAAACAGGACATTTAGGTGAAATGTAAGGGTTTTTAAATGCTTGCACTATTTTAGTGAGGTTGGGTTTTAGATATGTGTGACCAAAACAGAAGCTTTAACTTATCTGACAGTGTTACAATTCAGGACACCTGTTTCCTCATAGTTTGATGGCGACGTTTTCATTTTCTACTTTCTCGTTGGTGTGTCAGTGTTGTGAAACAATTCTCCACCAGGACAGTAGGGGGTGTAGACCTTTTCTAGCAGGTCTGTCTGCCATTGCACAATGACACTTATTCACTTCAGCTTTAAACACAAATCCACTCAAGGAGCAATGGCCAACTCCTGATGGAGTACACATGCGTTGACAGAGCTGTGTGTCTCCGCACCTCCACTCTAACCCTAACCCTCCACAGATGGAGAAGCTTGCATGTGGTCATAAAAGTTGATTTATTTCAGGAATTTCGTTGAAAAAATTAAACTTGATTTTTAGATTCATTCATTACACACAGACTGATTTATTTCAAATGATTATTTCATTAATTTTGATGAATATAGCTGACAGCTAATGAAATTCCAAATTCAGCATCTCAGAATATTAGAATATCAATTAAGTCCAAGGCAAAAAGAGCAAAACACAAAAGGTCATTGCTAAAGAGGCTGGCTGTTCACAGAGCCCTGTGTCCAAGCACATTAATAGAAAGGTGAAGGGAAGGGCAGGATGTGGCAGAAACACGTGTACAACAATAGAGACAACTGCACCCTGGAGAGGATTGTGAAACAAAACCCATTCATAAATGCGGAGGAGATTCACAAAGAGTGGACTGCAGCTAGAGTCAGTGCTTCAAGAACTACCACGCATAGACATATGCAAGACATGGTTTCAGCTGTCTTATTTCTTGTGTCAAGCCACCCTTGAACAAGATACGACATCAGAAGTGTCTCGCCTGGGTTAAAGACAAAAAGGACTGGACTGCTTAGTGGTCCAAAGTTGTGTTCTCTGATGAAAGTAAATTTTGCATTTCCTTTGGAAATCAAGGTCCCAGCGTCTGGAGGAAGAGAGGAGAGACACAGAATCCATATTTCTTGAGTCCAGTGTAAAGGTTCCAGTTAGTGATGGTTTGGGGTGCCCTGTCATCTGCAGGTGTTGGTCCATTGTGTTTTCTGAGGTCCAAGGTCAATGCAGCCGTCTACCAGGAAGTTTAAGAGCACGCCATGCTTCCTGCTGCTGACCAACTTTATGGAGATGCACCTGCATACAGTGCCAAAGCTACCAGTACCTGGTTTAAGGACCATGGTATACTTGCTCATGATTGGCCAGCAAACTGGTCTGACCAACTAAATATTGAGTGCTGTACATGCTCATACTTTTGCTGTTGACCAAAATTTCTGAAATTCTTTTTTTTACGGTGGTCTTAATTGATTTTCTAATATTCTGATATACTGAATTAAGGATTTTCATTAGTTGTCAGTTATAGTAATCAAAATTAACAAAATAATCATTAGAAATTATGTGGGTAATGAATGCATCTAATATACAAGTTACACATTTTAAATGGAGTTCCAGAAATAAATCAACTTTTTCATGATATTCTATTTTATGACCGGCAACGGTAAACTAGGCATTAGGTGTTCAATGTCACTTCACTACATTTTAGAGTCAACTCAAGATGGCCACCACATAAGATCAAAAACAAAAATTGCTACAACTCAGTCCATTTTATGGAGCTAAAATTTGCTGTTGTGAAAACACCAAATGCACATCATTTCAATTCAGTCGTGTCTCTTAGCAAAATCCTTCTTGAGCCACTAGACATATTTGTATTAAACCTTTGGCCTAAAAAAGGAGGGTTCCCCAATAGTTAGAGAGGCCATAAATCCTTCATTTAGCTGAGCACGAACTTTTGAACTTTAAAAACAGATTTATATTATCAGCGCTGTATCAATCTGAGCTAAACTACCGTTCAGTCATGAACACTATCCTAATGTAAACCTGTCTACAGTGATGCTACTGGTATTTAAATTTCAAACATCCTAATTTTACTCCCTCGTTCACAACATAAGCAAATGCATTTTGCGTGATCTTAGGATCCTGCACGAGTTTCCAAGAAGTGATACAGGCCTTTAATTTATAAATGTTGGAATTATAATAATCCTTAAATGCATGGATTAAATGCCAAAAACAGTACATTTCTCTACATGTGAGTTGCAGACAAAACGGTTTTCATTACACCTCTTCCTACTGTGAGGCTCGGCCCCCTGCGTACAGTTTTGTGTTCCCTTCCTGCTGTGTTATTGAAAGCTCTGCTGTCGTGGCTAACAAATAAAAATAAGTGATCAGTAATTGTAGTGTGGCTCTGTGGCCCAGAATCAATTATTGTGCCTCCCAAGCATTAAATCCCTCGGTCTGGTTTAAACACAAGCTCCCTGTAGGTAAGTCATCAGGACTAATTGAGACCTGGGGAGCTTTGTGAAGATGATTTAGATCTTAGGTGTTGTGGTGTACCACAACCGCTGCTGAAAGTTTTTCCAGCGTACGTGATTATAATCACTGAGGTATTTTTTGTTTTGGGTGTGTGTTCATAGAAACATCCCATACTCTACATAAAGTAGGAAGAGGAACGGTGAGAATTTGAGTCGAAACGACAAATAGTAGTTTATGTATTTGTTGATTTTTATTAATTTTTATTTTATTATTTTTTTACAAAATTTCCTCTCCTGTTGCTTTAGTGTGATGTTAGTGCAGCAGGTGTGAGATAATCTGGGACCCACCCATTTTCAAGGAGCTTCTATTCAGTCTTCCTAAGCTGCCAGCCTTTGTGTCCTGGGTGCTGAAGAGGAGCATAGGAACAGGACAATTATGACATTAGAGCTGGGTGGCTGAGCAGCAGGCCCAGCCGGTGAGAGGAAGGGGGAAAGAGGGGAATATCTGCTCCCACAGGAAAGAAATCCACCACACAGAGAGTTCTGCTCAGATCAGATCAGATCTTTGGCTCCAGATCAGCATCGTCAGAAGTGATTTGATCCAATCATATTTAAAATCAACACTTTTTGTTAAATAGTCCTTTACTTTACTTCATGTCTATTTTGGGACTCTCATATAGATGTTTCTGAAAATTTCAGAGTTGCACAGGGCCGATTAAATTTTTTTTAAGTCATCTTCACCTGTTTTTCCAAGAATCAACAGATTGAAACCTTTCCATACCATTGCCCTGTTTGAAGGTAAAATATCTCATGAACCACCGAGTTGATTTTAGCAAAGACCCCTGGAAACGATCATCGGATGGTAAGGCAACATTTAATTAGTTTCCTGCTTCTCTCTCCTTCTGGCTAAAAGAGGAATTATCATGAACCCTGCTGCAGCCTGCTGTAGATAGCACTAACAACGAACTAATGCCAACTTGAGTCAACTGATACTAAATAAGCCATGGAGTAAAAAGATCCACACTGTTGAACAAAAATATTATTACAAGTCCAGGAGCAACAAAGCCAGGTCACCATCAGTACGTCATTTTGTAGCCTCCTTCATCTCGCTCAAACTAGTGTAGGCCACGCCGATGTTCACTCGGGTGTTAGCTCTTTGCTTCACCCACAAAGACATTACTCTTACTTTTACTTCCAGGCTCTGCCATGAAGCCAACCAAAAAAGTAAAATTCTTCTGCTTCTCCCTCTTGTGCTTTTTAATGATGGTTGGTGAACAAAAAAAGCTAATTGATAGCTTTTAAATTAGCTACTGGCCGGGTAAACAGCTATTGCCTTAAAACAGGTAGAGACTGCCAGTGGTGTTACAATCCAAACAACAAAACTGTTTAGTGCTGTTTCTGGTCAGCAGGGGGCTACATAGTTCTGTCCAATGTGAAGTTGCTCAAGTTCATGCCTCAAGAACCACTGAAACCAGTTTGAAAGCAATAACTGTTAAAAATGATTTTCCATCCATCCATGTTCTGCCGCTTATCCCAAATCAGGTCATGGGGGCAGAAGCCTAAGTCGAGAGGCCCAGACTCCCCTCTTCCCAGCTAGGCCAGCTCTTCTAGGGGAATCCTAAGGCATTCCCTGGCCAGGTGAGAGACATAGACCCTCCAACGTGTCCTGGGTCTACATTTAAGGCATCCTCCCAGTTGGACATGCCCGGGAAACCTCACCAGGGAGGCGTCCAGTAGGCATCCTGACCAGATGCCCGAGCCACCTCAACTGGCGCCTCTTGATTTGGAGGAGCATCGAATCTACTCTGAGCCCCTCCCAGATGACCGAGCTTCTCACCTTATCTCTAAGGGGGAGCCCAGCCACTCCGCGGAGAAAATTCATTTAGGCTCTTGTATCCGCGATCTCATTCTTTCGGTCACTACCCAAAGCTCGTGACTATAGGTGAGGGTAGGAACGTATATCGACAGGTAAATCGAGAGTTTTACCTCCTGTCTCAGCTCTCTCTTCACCACAACAGACCAGTTCAACTCCTGCATCACTGCAGATGCAGCACCAATCCACCTGTTGATCTCACGCTCCATCTTTCCCTCACTCATGAACAAGACCCAGAGATACTTCAACTCCTCCACTTGAGGCGGGACCTCGTCCCTGATGGCTTTGAACCAGTCCAGCAAAAGCTGGAGAGCACCGATGTAGCCAACAAGACCACATCATCTGCAAAAAGCAGAGACCTGATCCTCATGCCACCAAAAACGGATCCCCTCAACACCTCCTGTCCATAAAAGTTATGAACAGAATTGAAGGGCAGCCTTGGCCGAGTCCAATTCTCGCCATAAACGAGCCCGACTTACTGCCAGCAGTGCAGTTATTTTGTGTTGCTTTAATCACCAAAGTTCTACAACTAGTTAAGTTTTGGGTTCAGTCTGTTTTAAGATAGGCTGATCAAACGTCCACGTCCCCCCACTTTTCACTCTGTCCGGGGCACCTGGAGAGGGAGAGGGTGTCTATATTTGATGAAAATGTCAGGATTTTCATCCAGGAATAATAATTATACATACAGTGTTTGCAAAAAACTTCCAACATTACTGACATGTAATACTGTCCGACGAAAAACTAATTTGTTGGACATGCTGTCTGCTTGGCTTCTTTTCTAAGCCTGCCAAACTCTTTAGTAACAAAATCTTTCTGAAAGCCACTATCTATGGATTCTCTGATAGTTTCCATGTCCGCAACGGGTTTGGCGTGGACGGAGATGATGCGTCTCCACCAATATTCAGCGATGATCAAATAATCCCCACCAATAATTTGACCGACATTCAATGTCTAGTTACCCTAGAGGTGCAGAAAGGGTTAAATGACATTCTCTCCTCGAGTCCTACCTCTGTAGCGCACGTGGCCAGTGTGATTGGCTGTGCATGCTGTCACAGGAGACTCACGTGACAGCGGTTGATAGCAGCGCCAAAGCTCGAAGGAAAACGTTCCAGTCATGTGCAAGACTTCTGCGTTTGCAATGCGATGTGAGTGACACACAGGGCCAAAAGCGAGATTAACCAAGGATCCTGAGAGGATGACGCTAGCAGTATAAAAGCTGCACATGAAGAGAGGACGACGGCCATGAACTCGGTGAATGACTGATTGTCTTGTGAATCGCCTTGGGGGGTTGTAGAACCCTAAGAAGGTGCTGCACAAACACGGGCTATTTACCATTTAGTATCATGTTAACACGTCATACTTCAAATGACAGCAGGTCATCGTGAAACTTGAGATTTACATGAGCAATCCTAATGTTATTTTTAGTGTGACCAAAACAACAACACCGTCATTAATTAGTTTAGTCTGAACAAAGCCCATCGATGAGCGGTTTTTGCAGTCAATGTCAAGTGTCACATTATTTTTTTTATCAGCTCTGAACACAAAAAGGAAGAAAAAAATCAAAAACATGTGCGTGACTCTTTCCTCGTGTCAAAAAACGTTGTTTTAGAGAAGCATTGTTGCAATTTTCAAGTGTGTCACCACACAAATATTTGAAAGCACTTTTAGCTGACATGATCATCCATCCTCACACATCCTTTTATTATTGTGGAAAAAAATGTGCCCTTACTGCTCAGCTGGTAATTGTAGGACTAAGTGATTAGGAACAGAAAATTCTTTATTTGTTGGACATTGGGGAAATTCAGGTGTACCAGCATGAGTTTCAGATTAAGCAAGTATGTATGTCCGCACAAAGAAAATATTAAAATAGAAAACTAAGACTTTACAGTAAAGATTTTTGCACTATGGACTATTTAGGAGGAAAAAAGTCCCATAAAGGGCAGGTAATCCCTTAAAGTCCTTGATTGCGCTTCAGACACCAGGACCACCTACAACAGTTTGGATTGGGCCTCAGTTTCTCATAAGGATGAAAAACAACCAATATCATCTGGCCAGCCGCTAAAAGGGGCATTTTGGTTTGAAAACAGGAACGCCCCCTTCTTCTTATTCGCTCTTGAAATGTTACTTCACCTCTGATATCTCAAAATAAGATTTCGTTACCTGCTCATCTATCTGTTCCCTGTTGTTTTTATACAGTTTTTGATCATCTGTGCTCACCCTGCCCTTTCATTGCTGGTTTGACATCAGAGCGCTCCACGCTCTCTGAAGCCGAACCTGCGTTTAAGTCCCGCCTCCTGCTTTATCCACACTTTATACTAATATTATACTCAAAATGGGAGACAAGGAATTAACTCGAAATGGGAGACTATCAATAAGGGAGGACACAAACTTGTCTCCTCTACTGGACTGTCTCTCAGGAGAAGCTCTCCCAAAACACTGCAGCTAGACAGGAAGAAGCTAGTGGCTTTTCAAAATAAAGTAAAATTTAAACATTTCACGATATTTAAATTCATTTCAAACTATGATTGTGGTTAGTATAATTGTGCAAATATAGGCCACATATTTAATGCTTTACATCGTTTTTACAATAGTGTAACGGGTTACGATTTGTTATGGTTGGACTTTTGAAGGAGGTGTTCTTGGCTTGTTGTGTAGAGAGTTTCTGTTTGGTTGTTTAGAAAAAGAAAACGAGGTAGTTTGAACAGAGATTGTTAACGTTGTTTTTCCTGGCGTTAAGGCGTGGGCTGCGGACAACAGTAACCCAGAATAAAGATCTGAAACAGAAAGAACAATTTGGAGTCATTATATCTTTTAAAAATCAACTAAAATGTATTCTACAGATGTGGTGGCTTTTATTTTGCCATGGCGGTGCAACACATTCAATTAGTGTAGACTTTTATTTTGACAAACATGACAGGGAAAATAATGTATTCTGATGCCCATTCTGGTTGGTTAGTGGGAAGCTACAGTAACCCCCATCATGGCGTTTCTGTAGCCCAAGCAGAAACGCCCCGTGGCTGGCTGGACCCTTCTCAAAACAACACAGTCTCACACATCTAACTGTGTTGGTACATTTTCTTAAACATCAGAGAATCTGCTAATAGACGACAGTTTTTACTTTCCCATCGCCAGCAGCAGTTTGTGTATGTCGGGTACACTAAAGGCCACACGTGTACTCACTCATGAGTTATGTTCAGCAATGATTACTTTCTCTAAGGATTTTACTTACTTCTGAAGTTCCAACTAGGGTGGCTTAATGTGAGTTTCAGATTATGGTGTCTGATTGTTGAAAATGTGTCGTCTTTGTTAAATGAGAGTAAATAAGATGGCGCTTGTCTATTTGGTTTTACGTGAAACCTTCTTGCAAGACGCTCTTACAGTCACAAGCGTCCACAAAAACCTGTTAATCAGAGCTAAGTGAGCCGTTTGTTTTCTTGCCAGTTCCTGTGCAGCTCAGCTAACGGACTTTATAAAATTAGAACAAGTTTTTCATGTCTTGTTTTGATTGTCACAAGTAAAAGAAGACGATCTGTGCTTCACTCTTTCTTCATCAGATGATGCATTTATGATCCAAAGGAAGTGCTCAACGGTTTTACGGTTGTTGCATGTAACTTATAGGAAGCTTCCTTTCATCAGAGTGTCAAAAGAAACTTAAAGTGATCGTAGCTTTTAGAAGTTGCTACTAATAATCGTAGCACTTAGGTTCATTCAACACTTAATGGTGGAAGCTACAAAGTAAATTTCAGTAAAGCCGTCACTTCTCCGTGATTGTTCACAGCAAATAGCAAATTACATTTGTGGGAACGGTTCTAGAAAGGTTAGCAAGGGTGCTCAATTTCCTCAGGAGTTTCAGGACCTTGAATTGTTAATATGTTCAGAAATTTGCAAGAAAATTGTGCTTTAAAATGGTCACAAGGTTGTGTCTGAAACCCTTCTCAGCTGCTACTCGATCTAGTTTCAATGAGTCAGAAAGTGACGAAAGGGAAACAACCTTACCAAGAAAACTTGCCAAGTGGGAAGCAGCTGGGATGACAATCAGCTCCTCTAAACCCGAGACCATGGTCTTAAATTGGAAAAGGGTAGAATGCCTTCTCCAGGTCAGGGATGAGGTCTTGCACTCAACTGGAGGAGTTTAAGTATCTTGGGGTCTTGTTCATGAGTGAAGGAAAAATGGAGCTTGTGATTGACAGGCGGATTGGTGCTGCGTTGTATCGATCTGTCGTGGTGAAGAGAGAGCTGAGCTTGAAGGCAAAGCTCTCGATTTACCGTTCGATCTATGTTCCTACCCTCACCTATGATCATGAGCTTTGGGTAGTGACCGAAAGAACGAGATCACAGATACAAGCGACCAAAATGAGTTTTTTCTGCAGGGTGGCTGGACTCTCCCTTAGAGATAGGGTGAGATGCTCGCCATCCTGGAGGAGTTCGGAGTAGAACCGCTGCTCCTCCACATCGAGAGGAGCCAGTTGAGATGGCTCGGGCATCTGGTCTGGATGCCTCCCCTGTGAGGTTTTCCAGGCACGTCCAACTGGGAAGAGACCCAAGGGAAGACCCAGAACACTTTGAGAATCCAATTCCATCTTTTAGTTCTGTTTAAAACACAGAAAGGTTTTATCTACCTGCAACGTTTTGTTTGCAGCCGCAAGTAAGTTTGGATGGATGGATTGATGGATGGATGGATGGATGGATGGATGGATGGATGAATGGATGGATGGATGAATGGATGGATGGATTAAGCTGCAAGTACAAGACTGAGAGCGCTGTTGTCAGTAAGCAAGTAAGGACTTGTAGGCCGCCAACTGGGCAGCCGCGTCAGTGATAACGTCACAATCAAGAGCCCTACAAGTCATAAAACTGAGCAGAATGTCCAGAAACACCCACATTTTTTGTTGAGTTGCGTTTCTATGGAGCATACAGGTTACCTTACACTGTTTACTGGTTACCTCATGCTATTTTGTTATAAGTAAAAATTGCACACCTCCCACCCCTACGAGTGCCATGGGCGCACCCACTTTCTGTCACAGAGCTGGGCCGACTGGAACCACGCTCTACAGAGCAGTTTCAGGCTGAGCAGTGCTCCTTGAAGGCCACCTTTAGTGGAGTGGTCCCAAACTTTAGAGGCTTTCTCTGCCATGCTGCTTGTTCGCTGCGACTGACGACATTATGCTCTTGCACATGCGCCGCTGTCTATTTTGGCGAATTGCTGCCTTGAAAGGTCAGGTACCGAAACAAGGCGCTGTTTCATATCAGAATCGGTCCTCGGTAGGTAGTGTGGAATTCAGTCGGTGCCTTAAAAAGTACCAAATTCGGCACCCATCCCTACACATGGTTCATTTGACCAAAGAATTAATACAAAAAGGTTACCCTCAGCAATGGAAATGTAACAAAAACATTCAGCAAGAGCAGTTTTATAAGCTACAATCAGCTGCAATTCGTAAAATTCAGCAATATGAGCTGATAAAATGGATGCTTTTTTAAACTTAATTATGACCTTTTTTCAATTTAATGAAGTTTTTAATTGTTAAATGAAAATGAGCGTATATATGTTTACACCCTACATACAGCATAGCACCTGGGTTTTTAGTGCTGCCTTTGCAATAGCGTTTAATGACTACTACCACCTGAATAATGAGGAGGAATTGACACCGACTGCAACACACAAGAAGAATATGTTTGAAATCATTTCAAATTTTATTTGCAGCAATGTAATGTCTTTCATTACATTTCGTCACACATGCTCTGGGGGAGCTAAATGCCAAATGTTTCACATTTGCTCACATATTCCTGAGTATGTCTGTAACAGGATTAGTCCGTTCCTCAAACCTCTGCTCCTGCACAAGTCTCCCGCCACTTTGTGGAGGATAGATGTACTGCAGGAAATACGAGCCATACATTTACCTCAATGAAATATTTTCAGTAACTATTATTGTTTTATTGTCAGCAGCCTGTAAATTGATTAATCTAAAAAAATATATACTTTTTTGACTGTTTTAAATGTAATCAGACGTTGGAGGATGAACTCTGAGTACTCCAGTTTTTCTGACTCTGTATTATGGTATATGTCATGTTTCGTGCAGCTGTGAGTGACGTGGAAGACATTACATTGTCTCCACTAACATTTAAACTGCAATTCTTGTTCACTCCTCTGCCTCCAGGTGTTAATGCTTCTTGCATCACTGCCCCGTCTTCTAAATTTGACCACTTTGAAATCAAAGCAGAGGTGTGTTGTTCCCTCTCCACGCTCCACGAGAATGTCACGGGAGAATGACCCTTGGAGAGGCTGCTCCAGCCCCAGGACAATGCATAGCCACCTGAGAGGAGTCATTTGACAGCGAGGACTGAAGAGGCCGATGCTCGGACAAGAGGTTATCACATGTCTGAGAAAGAAGCCGTAGCACTGAGCTGTGCAGCCTGGTTAGGTTACCCAGCGTGACACAACGCCAAAATAGTTGTGTCATTACAAAGAAAACAAATGGCAACTTTGCAAATACTAAGTTACTGTACTGTTAATTATGTTACAAGTTCAAAATATGAAAAATTAATTCAGAAGAAGCTGCTGAAGCAAAACGTTGTGGTGGTAAATACCCACCTGGGAGCTCTGCATTGCAATACCAAAGAATGCTGCAGCAATTTTTGCACAAGAAAGCCTTACAGACGTTTAGGAACATGTGACAAACCTCTCCTCTTTCTGAGGTCAGGCGATGGTGGAAATTAAATGAACTGTAAAAAGGCATGATGACATGCTATAGTTTTCTCAGTCTTTTACCAATTAAAGAAGTACGAAATGAGCTAAAATTAGAAGAAGTGGGGTCTTCTGCTGCAAAAACAAGCTGTAAGTGCAAGGTAATAATTCAGGAGTAAACTTTCATCCCAAATATTTCAGTCAAGTTGTTGCTCTGAGTTCATTTTTAAGGGTCAGCATGTCTGCCCCCTGCTCTGTCCAATAGCATACCTTAATTGACGCAGTAAGTAATAAAGAACAACCTGCTTTGATCTAATGTCCTACCCAGAGGCCTCTCCCTCCAAAGTAGACAATACTCTAATTCATTAGTGGAACCTGCATCTTCAAAGCTCAGCCACTCGGCACTGGGAAACACTAAACTCAGGGCCCAGACGGGGTCTTCTTTAAGCACCCCTCCACCCCCTGGGCACTGAGGTGGCGGCTGGATGAGTCCACATAAGTCACGGTAGCCTGCACATATCCCCTCCTCGGCCCTGCAGCACCACACCTATCCCCCTCAGGTGACAGGAGGATTATTGTGTGCTGGTATTTCTGCTTTATCCTGCCTGGGTAGAAGCACGCCCACTGAGTGTGGGAAAACGTTAGCTCGGACATGCTGGAATTCTTCATTTTTTCACAGTTTCTCTAAAGACTGCTGTGAAGTACACGAGAGAACCAACAACGGTCTTTAGTATCTGGTGCTGTTTGGCCACGTATGCATAAAATGCCACTTTTCAGTTTGATATGTTTGTTGTTGCCATGTAATCCCTTGTTTTGACCTCAATTGCATGACTGGTTGGCCACTCTAAGGGCCATTGACCCACTTGAGTTAAACCCAAGCAGGACTTGTCCAGGGAAGTTGCAACGTGTCCGTGTTTATGGCTGATCTGTGATGAAGTGAGTGTTTCCCAGGATGTTTGTCTTGGTTCTTAACGATATACTCATTTGAAAGGCCTGGTTGTCACAAACACCCACATAATCGTTCCATTCTTTTGCGACAACACTGAAGATTACCAGCTAAGCCACCAGTCCAGGTTTGGGGGCTTAGGTAGATACCCAGGTGCCTGATCCAAGTGTCACATATGTTAGAGCAGAGTGGTGGATACTGCTCTTTCTTATTTGGCTTACTTTACTGAATTAATGGTGCAAAAACAGGAAGAGCCCTAAATACTTCTCCTCACCCCAGAATTCAATAAACTTTATTATGCAACATGAAGGGTAACTACCCTCCTGTTGTAGATCCGTTATACTTAGCACAACACACCACATCTGGCTTAATAGGTTAAACTTCTCCATCAGCAGGTTTACGCTCACACACACACACACACACACACACACACACACACACACACACACACACACACACACACACACACACACACACACACACACACACACACACACACACACACACACACACACACACACACACACATTAATGGAGGTTTTCCATTTACAGTACACGTCTTCGTTGGTGTGTCTGTATTGTGAAGCAATTTTTCCGATAGGACAGCAGAGGGCGTAGCTCTTTTCTGGGGTATCCTGCCATCATTGCAGTCATGTCTCTAGCGTGTTTGCGTTGTGTTCATGTATGTCAGAGACTTTTTAACATGGACACATTCATCCTCCACCTCTCCATCCAGTCACCGCCTCTAAACTCACGTTTCCTGTAATTTCCTGACTCAAATAAAAAGTCTGCTGAATATAAAAGGTTTTATATTGGCAGACTTTCACCGCATGACCTTCTTCAATCTGCTCCAAGTCTGGTGCTAGATGTGTTCAGTTCTCGTTTCTTTTTTTATTTTTATTTCTTGAGGGGCTGTTGAGGACGTTAAAGACAGCACCGTCCTGGCCAATCGCAGGCTTGCGTTCTCTGTCGCCTTTAACGAATGTTTAGAAAAGTGGATAATGGCGTTGAGTGTCTGCACACAGAAGCAGACAGAGAAATATAAACAAGCCTTTAGGCAACAAAGTGGAAAGGTAGACAAAAAGTCAAGAGACACAAATATTATTAAAGGGGTTTTAATATGCAAAACTCAACTTTTGCATCCTTTTGTGCTAGCATGTGGGTCATACTGCCTTTATAAACACTCCAAATGAGGACAAAACCCATCCTTCCATTTTCTGTCAGGATTGAGTTTCAGACATTTTGTGCCTAAAATGAACCATTTCTAACAGTCCTCATTTGTGATGTCACATGTGTGGGCGTGGCCAGCTCCTGCTTATTTTCCTAAAGTGGCAGAGCCCTGAAACAGCTTGCTCTGGAAGGTACTTAAAGTGTCAAGAATAAACCGCTGAGATAACTTTATGTGAGAGGAATTTTGTGCAAAGAACTTCATAACATGTTTCAAAGAGACAATGTGCAGTTTTTACCATTAATCTGTGGAAAGTCCATCCAAATGTTGCTGAGAATGAAATGATGCCCAGTTTTAGAAAAAGATTGGTGGCTCTGTAACATATAACCTTAAAAATCATGTTTCCTTCTACGGGAGCCCGCGAGGACAAAATGCATTTACTGATTTGTAACAAAACTTTCTCCATTCATAAACGTTGTTTTACACATTTACCTCTTCGCTCGTTGCCATTGATGTAAGGGAGCCGGATGTGCTTGCTATTTTGCTGGAGGCTGTGCTCCCAAGGATTTTTGACCCTAATGGCCATCCGTAGGTAAAGTCTTACTCCAACACAAAAGTACTGCTTGCTTGCAAGGATTTAGGTATGTTCTGCCCCCTATTGCCAGGGGAAAAATCTACACATCATCACTTTAAATAGATCCTAGAAATGTTATAACTTTAGAAAAATGTATAAAATATCTTCTTTAAAATTGGGGTTTCCCTCACATTTAGCAGCCGTTAGAGTGATAGCAATCTACAGGCCGCTGCACTTGGGGTGTGATCACAAACTGATTTAATCGGCGGGGGAGGGGTGGGTACAAAAGTGTGATGTTTGAGGTGATGCTAACGGATTTTTTGGCACACTTGATATAACAGAGGAGATCACGCCTTGGGTGGTATAAGTTGAAAGTACCCAGAAAGCCTTTAGCATCAGCATCTCATTTTTCTTCTTCATCCCCTCTGTGTCCTCCCCCCTCCCTGACCGTGTTTGGCCATGACACGCCAAGTCTGATGTCAACGCACTGCACACACAGGGTCCCCAAGAGAGTGTACAGTTTCTGTTTTGACACCTGCTGCTAATTACACATGTAAATGATTGATCACCTGAGCCTCAGTAGAGCCAAGGGAGATGGAAGTTCCTGTCACAGGATGGCTCTGCGAGTATGTCAAACGTCCAGGACAGTTGTGGGCGCTGGGGAACGGTGGAAACAGATACCTGCAGTGGCCTAAGAGCTCACAGATTAACTTCTGAGTGGAGAGCAGTTTGGACCGAAGCCTTTCCCTATTAACGGTCCTCCAGGAGCCAGTGGCACAGGTGCGGTGACATATCCGTGGCTCTTTGTTAGTTTTAATCCCACCTAACTTAAACTGAGCCTCGCTGCTATGCACCTCTAAGCTGATTTTGTGTCACCCGAGGGCCTGAAGCCGCTGAAAACAGAACCCAGCTACTTTTGTGAAATGTGATTTGGCTAATTGATTTTGAAGTGGCCAGTTTGGAGGGCCTGGGGGTGCGAGGTGGGGTAGACAAAACTTTATGTTTTCATGCAGGTGCTAAAATTAACCTGTTGTTATTCACTCTGCTCGCTGGAGAAACCAAAACAAACAGACGCCTGGTCGGCTGGAGATGGATTGAAGAGGAAATGACATAATTGTCCACACTCTCACAGCTGGAATGCACCTCCATCCTGACAAGAACCCCTCTGGAAAAACAGTTTTATTATACTAAAATCTCATCTTTTCATCTGAATGCAACACGTGCTCTTTTTAAGCTGTTTGTGGCCTGTGATGCTTCATGACAACAGCTTTCGCCAGCCAGAGAGACAAAAGGAGGGTCGTGATTCAGGTAGGAGATGAAAGCGTTAAACGCTGAGGCGTATGTATCCTGTCTGACTTTGATCTCTGCCCCAGGTAACTCTTTCACAGCCATCAATCTTGAGCTGAGGCAAGGCTGCTCCCTCAGAGCGGGCTTGCTCAGACTGGGACCGTCTCCTCGCCTCGACAGAGCCGCCACACAACATGCCTGACAAATCTCACAAAGGGAAGCAACAAAATCTGCTTTAATTCACTCAAATTTTATATGATTTTTATCCTCCAACATCCCCACCCCTCCCTTTCCCTTACCTCCTTCAGTTTGGGCACTAAGCTGTAAGGATGCAGGCTGGAAGGGAGCAGAGAGGGGAGTGTTCAAAGATGAAATGAACAAATATCGGAGGCTTTGATGTTTCTTGGCAGGCTTCGGGCTGACAATCCGATGATCTGAGAGCAGGGACCTTCTCATTCTCTCTTTTTTCTCTCTCGCTCTTTCTGGTCCATCCTGGCCCCAGTTGTCTCGCCCTCCAGTGACAAACACTTTAATATGACAAGGTTAAACACCTGAAGCGCTGCAGTGAAATGTCACAGCCAAGCCAGGGTCGGTGGAGCAGCTTTAATTTGTTAAGGAGCTTATACGACTGTTAAACAGCCAGTCTTCAAAGCAAGCTGCTGCAGCCAAAGCCTTTACATCACGTTCTGAAAGGATTTTATTGTGAGTAACCTGCAAAGAATCTTCACAATCTGTGTTCCTCCTCAACTATTTGGAGCCTCCTTTAAACTTGTTGTTGCTTTCCAGGTTCTCACACCCACTGCTATTTTCAGACGCATCAAGAACATTTATTTCCACCCAAATGTATTCTAATAAACAAGCTGCATGTGCCAAACCTTCTCTGGCACCAGGTCTCAGACGTGAAGTAAATAAGCTGCTCATTAGGTGTGAGGCTGTTCTGTAAGAGGGGATGGAGGCGTAGGACAAAGACTACAAAGGTGCTGCGTGTTTTTAAAGATGTCCCAGAAAAAAGCTTCAAGGCGAGGAACACAAAAGGCTGATTAGTGTTTTCACATGATTTATTATTGCCATCCATCTTTGTCTTTGTTTGAATAATGTCTCTGAAACTACCGGATAGATTTTAATGACACTTTCAAAATATATTCATCACAACTGATTAACATTTGGAGTCGAGCTCATTTCAAGATGGCCGCCACAGCTAAACGACTTTCAAAAGAGTGTCTGAAATAACGCCGTTCAGAAATTTAACATGAGCGGCTGAAAATCAAACCGCATCAAAACACATCCTCTGATGTGCTAGCTGCACATTTTAAATATTCAACCAATGATTCCATCAATTTGATCATTAAATTCTTTAAGTTTAAAACTTGAGCATGAAAGGCAGAAAAGCAATGAGCAGTCAGTCATTTGAGGGATTGGTTTTATTGTAATGCGTAGTCTCTTCTTGTTTCTGTTAGTGCAGGTTAAAGAGGACACATTATGACCTTTCTCTGAAAATAAAATAGTTTCACTGTCGACACAGAACATGTTTATCAAGTTCTAACTCCCTCTCACGTGACGTGATTTCAGAAGCTTTATTCTTGACAGTTTCAGTACCTTCCAGAATGAGCCCTTTCAGGGCTCTGTCACTTTAAGAAGACAAGCTGGAACTGGCCACACCCATACATCCCCCATTCATGCTGCTATGAGCTGAGAAGCTCCAATATTTGGGAGGGGATTGTAACAGAGCCACTGCTCCTACAGCAACAGCTCTCTCTTGCACGTGAGAGGTGGATCTATTCTACTTTCCTCATTTGTGATGTCACAAATAGTAATTTTTTGAAACGTTTCGTATAGGCGCACATAATTCCTAAAACAGAACACAGACAGACAACAGATGGATGGGTTTTGTTCTCATTTTGAGTGTTTGATTGTTTGGTGACTTTTGCATACATGTCCTCTTTAAAAATAGAATGTCTGAAAATGCGTATTTGTTAGACATTTTATTTTTGCTGGTTTTTATGTGTGAGCAAACATCCTATCATGGAGATTTACACATGCAAAAAAAAAACATTTACGTTCAAGACAAGTCAAGTAAGACCCTTCCTAAAACCTGAGCTCTGATTAAACTCGCTTGTTTTGATATCCTTTTGCCAAGTTTTCCTCTCTCTGAGCGACACCCGATAGGCAGCACGGTAGAGCCGAGTCCTGTGGGGCCATTGTGTCTCATTGTAGGTCACAATGGAACTTAACACTTGACAGAGTCAGGCCTTGTTGTCAGGAGCTGAACTTGATCCTGTCAAGTTGTTCTCATTGAAGAGTTATAAAGAAAGGGCTTTGACCTCTCTGCTTTGAATGCTCAGCCAAACATTTATTCTCTGATAAAATAACATCAGCATATCACCCGTTGTTCTGCTGTAATCGTTGTCGCTTAGCTGAGAATCGGCTTGGATGATTAAGTTTCCTGTTAGTCAGAAAATCTCACAAGACCTTTTTTTTTAATATGTATATTTTTTACGCCTTGTCACTTAACCCTGGAAACAAAACAGAGCTGACCCATCCTGCTGCATCCTTCAAAGTGTTTTCAACCTGTGGCACCCCTAAGCAACGCCCGTCCTGCACACTGTTGCCCCGCAGACCACAAAAGGGGGTTCACGTTACCAGAGGGGCAGGTAATTTTAGCTGGATAATCCTCGGACCTGGTAAACCGGTCTTTAAAACCTGGCAACCTCGAGCCATGTGTCACTGTGTGTGTGTGATTCCCTTGGGCAAATCATTGTTTAGCATTCCCATCTCCACCTGTCAGCTCCTCCAAAGGGAGAAATTCAACCTCCCAAAATTGCAATTTTATCCTTTTTTGCTTGTTTGTTTTAAATGTCTGCATCAAGTGAAATACACTGCTCAGCCATAAAAAAGGTCATACTCTCTAATATTCCATTGGACCACCTTTAGCTGTGATTGAAGCACACATTCGCTGTGGCGGTGTTTCAATAAGCTCCTGCAACGTCACCAAATTTATTTCCATCCAGTGTTGCATCAATGTTTCACCAAGATCTTGCATTGATGATGGTAGAGTCTGACTGCTGCGCAAAGCCTTCTCCAGCACATCCCAAAGACTCTCAACGGGGTTAAGATCTGGACTCTGTGGTGGCTGTGGTGATGAATCCTGGCATTGTCATCTTGGAATATGCTGGTGCCATCAGGGAAGATGGAATAACCTGGTCATTCAGTATACTCAGGTAGTCAGCTGATCTCATTCTTGGAGCACATCCTGTTACTGAACCCAGACCTGACCAACTGCAGCAACCCCAGATCATAACACTGCCCCCACAGGCTTGTACAGTAGGAACTAGGCATGATGGGTGCATCACTTCATCTGCCTCTCTTCTTACCCTGATGCACCATCACTCTGGAACAGGGTCCATCTGGACTCACCAGACCAGTTTTAATAATGTGTTTGAACAGTTCTTAACCCAGTTTTAGTTGTTTCTGCATCTCCTTAGATGTTTTCTCTGCTTGATGCCAACAATCTGACCCTTCTCACACAGATTAACATCTTTTCCATGACCCCCAGATGTCATTTTCCTCATGGTTGTTTAAAAAATGAGAAACAACTCATTGCACCAGTTGGGTTTAAATAACTTGTCACAGCTGAAAGATGGTCACCTATGCAGTAATTATCCAATAGGAGGCTCCTACCTGTTTGCTTAGTTAAATCCAGGTGGTGACTTTTTTTTTTTAGCCGGGCAGTGTGTGTGTGTGTGTGTGTGTGTGTGTGTGTGTGTGTGTGTGTGTGTGTGTGTGTGTGTTTAGTGTGCCTCTATGAGCAGTTGGAGTGGTTTTTATTGTCTCCAGACAGGATTTACAACTCGAGGACAATGCTTGCAGTTTTATTGTCGTCGCATGAAGACTTGGGCCTGTTCTTGGTTTTGTCGGTGTATTTCCTGCAGGAATGCAGCAGTAAATCTGAACTGAAGTTCTTAAACTGAAAGTCAGCCATTTGTGATGCCCCTCCTCCAGATGTTTGTGACCTCAATTAAACTCCAGTGCCACCTTGCAGCCATCAGCAGGGCAGGATTTTCACATGTTGTCCAGTGCCACCCCCACTCTTCCTTCATCCCCAGCCTCTCCTGGCACCAGGAGGAAGATTTACAGTGGAAAACTATTGCATGTTATTTTTTTCCTGCTGAGCCTGGAATGTGTGTTTGGGCAGAATTTTTTTCTCTTTTGCGAGGAGTGTGAAAAACAACAGAGCTGTAAACACCAAGGGTTTAGACCCAGACTGGTTCTTTGTTCCAGATGTGCAGCAGGCTGTTAGTGCAGAGCTGTGATGAACTCTGAGCCCTGCTGCCTGCATGTCCATCAGCTGATCTGTTCCCAGCTGAATAAGCAGCAGTCCAGACTCCTGGATTAGGAAGTAAATAAAATACATAAATTCTGGAATTTAGTTGTGTGAACATCGCTTCCCTCAGTGACTCATTTTATGTCAGAAATCATGCGTGACATCAGGTTTTGACACGACAATTTGACGCTTAAAAGGGCTCCAGATTATTGGTATTGTTTGTGTTTTTTCCAGTCCTCCATTCAGCCAATCAGAGATTAGTTTAAATACGTTACAGTGGGATATTTACAGGTCCCAGTGATTTATCTATCTATCTATCTATCTATCTATCTATCTATCTATCTATCTATCTATCTATCTATCTATCTATCTATCATCTATCTATCTATCTATCTATCTATCTATCTATCTATCTATCATCTATCTATCTATCTATCTATCTATCTATCTATCTATCTATCTATCTATCTATCATCTATCTATCATCTATCTGTCTATCTTTTATTGTTGTATTTAATATTTTTTTTTATCATTTTAATCATTATTACTATCAGCAAAAGCATTATTTGTAATTTTAATGCAAATGTTTTCTTGCTTTTACTAAATATATTATTTAATTATTTAATTTAAAATTGTATAAAATTAATTAATGAATTAATTAAAAAAATTCAAATAATTTACTATATGAAGTCGTCAAATAGCAAATTATTGGTTAAAGTAAAATTTTAAGCAAATTAAAACGATGTGTGTGTGTGTGTGTGTGTGTGTGTGTGTGGGGTATTAATGATTTAAGAACACAGCAAAAATATTACATACAAAACTTTTTATTTGTTGTACAAGTTGATTATTCTAATTCAACTTTATAAAATAATTTAACAAGATATTAAAATGAAAAATATGCCCTCCATAATTTAAAACTATAACTAAAATTATAAATGTATCATATAAAAAATCACAATCAAAAGTTGACATTACAGTGTAAAGTTTTCAGTTTTATTTCACTTCAGGAAGACAAATATAGACATGACATTTTTATAAAGTGCTTTAATCATGTTATATATTTAATTTGACTCTCAGCTCTAATTTGAGTTTTTATAAATGTACAACTATTAAATATAACTCAGTTATAAAACAATATTATGACTCTGCTCCTCAAATTACAGAATGAACTCAGCCATAAACATTCATGGTCACAACTAATCCGTTAAACTGGTGCTTATTTACTTTACTATTCAGTCAGTAAAACATCAGTCCTCAGTGAGCCAGCAGCCTGTTGTCACATGACTCTGATGTCATCACGTCAAACCTTTCTCTTGCAACATGGTTGCACTTGAGCAAAGAGGCTCTGGCCATGGTGATGAGAGTGCTCCAGCGTGAAGGTGCCTGGAGGAAAGATTAGGGCCCGATCTTCCTCCGCTCCTCCTCTGTGCTCCCTTCATCTTCGCCTGCAGCGGGAAACAGTCATAGAAAAATGTTAGTCCCTTTGTTGGCGTTGGCTTAGTTGATGCCAAAGGACTGACAACCGCCTTGTTTGGTGTGTTTCACTGACAGATGTCTTTTATCCTAAACTGAAAAAACTTGCTCAACATGGACTCTCGCATCCTAACAGGATTGGATCAGTTTGTTTTTACTTTCAATCCTTCATATTTCTGGTGGGTTGTGCGTTTTCTGCTCGTATCAAACCACACCTCAGCTTCAGGACCAACACATGAACCTGGACATGGGTCATGGTGAGCTCAGCCTCTGATAATGAATCCTCTCACCCTGACTGCTCTCTGGGAGTCCCAGACCCGGGCTCCAGCCCCAGCAACAGAACACTTGTAGAACATGACGTGCCAGAAGGCGAAGATCACAGCTGTGGCCGTTGCATGGGAATGTGCTCTTAGTTTGTACACAAAGAATGCTGTCACTCTGCATCAAAGCAGCCTGATGGACTAACGACTGGTGTGTGTGTGTGTGTGTGTGTGTGTGTGTGTGTGTGTGTGTGTGTGTGTGTGTGTGTGTGTGTGTGTGTGTGTGTGTGTGTGTGTGTGTGTGTGTGTGTGTGTGTGTGTGTGTGTGTGTGTGTGTTCTGAGCATGCCTCTGCCAAACACACCTCTGCAGAGCTAGTGCCAACTCTGCAGACGCCAGAAAGTCTGACCTGCATTCAGGGCTGAGTCTGTTTCTCTCTCTCTCTCTCTCTCTCTCTTTTCTCGTTTTTTTTGAGCCGACTAGAAACGGGGTAACAAGGAGGACCCATCCCTGCACCGTGACTGCAGGGCTCATCTTTGTTCTTCTCCCGTAATACTGACATAATTACAAGCTTTAAAGATCCTTCTCACCTAGGTTTTTTTTCCCTTCATACCTCCTCTTGCAGCTTTTTGCTCTGAGACACTCACACCCATAAAGCCAGGACTCACTCCTCAGGAGGAAGCACGAAGGCCTGCTCTCATCAAACAATTTGTTCTTTGGTCAGATGGAAACATGAAACATCACAGCAAATTTATTAGCCGTCAGAAACTCACTCCGAAACTTCTGCAGCCTCCTTTTTTGTTGTGACTGAAATTGTACAGTGATAATAATTTGTGGCTTTGTTCTGCTCCACTGTGACTTGTGGGGAAATTGGAATCGTTCCCTCTCCTCCTCTCTGGCAGACCATTCCTTAATGCCACCAGATAGTTGCAGACAGAAGTACAGGACATGACCAAAATGACGGGGTTGCACGGCAGCTCAAGCCACTTAAACACTCTGTTTGCAATTTCACAGCCGCTCATAAGTGTGATTTCTCTGAAGATGAAATGTCAAATGTGTGTTCAACTCTGCATCCAGTAGCTGTGGTGACTTCTTTAAATGCTGTGCTATTTTTTATTTCCCACTTCTGCAGAATAAATAAACAAAAAGTAGAAATTAGCCATTAGGCAACAATGTGCACTAAAATCTTTCATTTTAGTTTCTTGGTGTATTCAGTTAGAAAGTTAGTTGGCAGAGCAGACATAAACGGAGCGATTTAGTAGCCGTGGTGACTTTATAATAGTTTTTATCCAGCTTGCTGCACATCCTGCCTCCTAATAACTCTAATTAAAAATGGTTGATCTGGAATGAGGAAAACCAGATCAACCTGAACTTGAATAGAACTTAGTTTTTGTCCTGAGATGACTTTCTAAATTAGTTGTCACCAAACACTTGAAACGGCACTAAGTACAAACCTGAAAGAAACAGTTATGGTCTGCAAGATATTTGAAATATGCTGAATAAATGTATTCATAGTGGTTTGTTATAGTGTCTTAAAATTATAATATTTAAATGTTAATATTTTTATGAACATTTTATTAATTCGTCATATTAACAGAAAATATAACAACACATAAATAATTAATTTAAAAATAAATAATTTATTTAATATATTAATAAATTTCTTAGTAAATATTAATACATTTCCGATTTCGTGAAATGTGGTATAAAATGTTATACATACATACATACATACATACATACATATATATATATATATATATATATATATATATATATATATATATATATATATATATATATATATATATATATATATATATACTTTTAAGAGTAAATTTGAAAGGAAAGACATTTAGGAGGATATTGTTGGATATTAAATAGGATTCGACGTCTGAGTGATTTTTTTACTTGTTATTTCTAACTTGATCCTCCTTAATAATAAAAACCAAATGTTATATTTTATATTATATTGTTCTTATGTGTCTCTCTGTATATGTTGGTATATTTGTGTACAAATACTGACACTATATGTATTTATTGTCTGATCCACAGCAGGAGGAGGCGCCTCCTCTCCTCTTTAATGAGGTTAACGGAGGCGCTCCAGTGACAGCCGGCTCCTGAGCACCAATCAGAACCTCGGCTGATGGAAGGCTGCGTGTTTGAGCCTATGCAGGCAGCAGCTCTGTGAACAACCTTGTCAGCTCCTCTGCTGATGTCAACCGGGACACCTTTCGCTTTTGCCTCTCCTCCCGGACACCTGCGAACATGGTCTGCGTGACTCCTCGCTGCAGGGGATTCCTGATCCCGAACACAGCTCTGGATCTGAACGCGGATTTGTTCCGGTTTTCCTTTGATTTCTGACATGAATCCTTCAGAGCGACGGCTTTATGGACTTAGCTAATGATGTCTATGGGTTTTGTGCCTGACACACTGAATGGCTCCGATCCCTCCAAATCGGCCTTTCTAGAATTTGGCCACGGATATCCGGCCCACCAGCAGCACTCCCCGGGACTCTCACACATTTACCCCGTGCATGGCTTGCACGCAGCCGGGCATTCCCAGCACGAAAGTGCCTTTCCTGGCAACTCGTCCTACGGCTCCTCGTTGGGATACGCCTACCCAGGCGCTGTGAACGCTCACCCCCAGTCCGCTTATATGTCCTACCACCAGCACAGCAGCCACAGCAGCAGCTTGTCCCACAGCAGATTAGAGCGGACAGGTAACTAACCTCTCCACTTTGGCGCGTCATTACGCACAGGACGCGCGTAATTGATAGAACATATTGAGACAAATTAGATTCTATGTTACGCCTTAAAATGAAATAAACATCTATTATTAACCTTCTTCTAAGATGTGTGGCAAAATGTGCTTTTCCTCTCAACCGCTGGAGAAAAACGCCACGTTTAATATAAGAATCCCGCGCTGTCCTTCTCTTTCTGTAACAGTCATGGCCTCTGTGATCTGGGCCTGACGCGCTTTGACCGGCTCTGTTGGAGCTCGTTAACCGTCACAGTTGTGAACAAAATCAATAATGTTAAGCCTGCAGGGAGCTCGTTTATCACAGATTGGAAGCAGAAAAGATTTATTTTTTACTTTCAATAAAAACTTTTAGTACCTGAAGTAATCACAGCTGCATGTTCATGTCTGATTTATGGAACTCACTGTGTGTGTGTGTGTGTGTGTGTGTGTGTGTGTGTGTGTGTGTGTGTGTGTGTGTGTGTGTGTGTGTGTGTGTGTGTGTGTGTGTGTGTGTGTGTGTGTGTGTGTGTGTGTGTGTGTGTGTGTGAAAGATCGTGACAAGTCCACGGTGACTGAGAGTCGGGACATTCGGATAGTGAATGGCAAAGGGAAAAAGATCCGGAAGCCTCGGACCATCTACTCCAGTCTGCAGCTGCAGGCTCTGCACCAGCGCTTCCAGCAGACCCAGTATCTGGCATTACCGGAGCGCGCAGACCTGGCGGCCAAGCTGGGGCTCACGCAGACTCAGGTGAGCTGATGATCAGAATGAAGGTGTAAAATATCAGCCTGAAATGACTTATTATTATTATTATTATTATTATTATTATTATTATTATTATTATTATTATTATTATTATTATTATTATTATTATTATTATTATCTGAAAGAGGCCAGAAGGTCACGCTGACGGAGGAGAAGGGAAGCTTTAGTCCGAGGATCATGGAGCTTCAGCAGAAAGTCAGGCCTAATCCTTTAATGCGGCTCTTGTTTGCTTAACTTCTGCGGAGGATGAACTTGATCTTTTTTAGGTCTTAAATTAATATTTAAGCCATTTAAAAAGCAGCAGAACAACAGAAAAGTAACGTGAAAGGTTTAACCCTCTGCTCGTTTTTAATTTTAGGTCATCAGTGAGTTTAGTGATTTTTTGGGGAGATTTGAACGTGAGATTAAAAGCTGCACGTGCACGCGCGTTCTGAAGAGACGCAGGTGCCAGGTGCACGTGTCAGACGATCATCCCTGGGCCTCCAGGTGTCCTCCCTGCTTGTATTTTTGTCTTCATCATTTTGCTCAACTTTCAGTGTTGAAGCGTGATGAAGCGGCGTGAGTTTCAGGAGCTGACCCGCCTGCAGCTCCAGTCCAGGCAACAAACTTCTAAAATGAAGGATTTTTATTTTTCTGGTGTTAAAGAAAGTATTTCCACTTTTACTTTCACACACCTGCGCAGATTGTAAATCCGTAAATTAACAGCACATCTAACCTAAAGTCATTATATAATAAATGTATAATAAAATAAAGTCAAATGCGAATAATTGAAATAAGATCAAATAAAAAAACCTGACCATATTTATCTTCACATAATAATAATAATAATAATAATAATAATAATAATAATAATAATAGACATTTATTTTCAGATTTAAACCAAACTATAAAAATGTATTAAAGTTATTGTGTAAAGGATCAAAAGGGCCAGATATTTGATCTCAACTCAGACTACGCGGCGGAAGTGCCCTACCAAAATAAAAGAGGGGTGCTGGTGTGGGTCCGTTTAGATCCGTTTCATGTGCAGAAAGAAACCAGAACAGTGATGGACTCTCTCTAATAAACGATTTGTTTCCCCTGCTTGTTTTGACAGTGACGATTAGTTTTTTTAATCTTATATTTCTATTTGAATTAAATTGTATTTTAATTATTTTAAAATTTTAAACCATTTTGTTTGAATGCATAGTTAAATATTTAGTTAGAAAGTTGGAATTTCCTAAAATATCCTAAATGTGACTAAAAATGAGCAAAAGAAAATCCGCATCATGAGGAGCTGAATGGGACTAAAATGTTTAAGGCACCGCTGAACTGACAGAAGGCTTCTGATTTGTTTTTATTCGGTGATACTTTGAGCCATCTCTGTCACGCGCTAATGATAAAAGGAGCACGAGAGCCCAATTTGAATTGATTACAAGTGTCACTCAGCAGCATGTTGTTTTTGAAGTAACCCGTTGTGCGCGTTCCCTCTCCTCCACAGGTGAAGATCTGGTTCCAGAACAAGCGCTCCAAGTACAAGAAGATCATGAAGCACGGCAGCGTCTCATCTGAGGGAGACCACCTCCACAGCACCAGCTCCGTGTCCCCCTGCTCCCCAGCTTTGCCCCAGCTCTGGGAGGTCTCCAAAGGCGCCCCGATGCATCCGAACAGTTACATGAACTCTATCGGTCACTGGTATCCGAACCACCACCACCCTCACCAGCAGGACGCCGTGCTGAGGCCTCAGCTGATGTGAGTGGAATGCTTTCTCCAACTTTTCAGGACTCCCACAAATGCCTCCTCTTCCTCCCTTCTCCTCCTAACACGGAGCTGAACTCCTTTAGAGTGTTTCAAAGACTTATGTCCTGTTTTTTCTGTATTTTGCGTTTGGAATTGAGTTTTTACAGCGACGTTCAACCAAATGGATTTTTAAGGCTTTGTCTCTGCAGCTCACGGCCGCTGGAATGTGGATTTGTGTTTGCAGCTTTCAAAGGAGAATCTGTATAAAGAGGCTTTTTTGGAAATCTACTGTGTGCTTGGATTTGTTCTTTCTTTTAGATTTGGTGTCACGTTTGCTCATCCAACATCTGATTTAGTTGCTTATATTAATGTATTTTTTTATTATTTTTGAAGGAAACGCTATAAAAACAATGTCATGATTAATGAGTCAGCAAGACTCCGCGGGGCTTGTAGCTTTTATGATTCTTTTAGATCTAATCGTTTCTTGAAGATTTATAACAAAAAATTCTAAATGCACCCAGAAAGAAATTTTAATATCAAACAAAAATAAAATGAATATGATTTTAAAATACCCATCTAAACAAAGATAAAATCGTTCCTGTATAGATTTTTTATTCATTCAGCATTTCCAGCTCATGCAGGTGAAACGAGGAGATCTTAATGCTACTTTTACGCAAATTGGATGCAGCTTTTACGCACGTCACAATTTGACTAAACCTGCTTTTCAAACTAGATAAATTCTTTTTTTTCTTTTCCAAACTGCTGGAAGACAGAATCCATCTTGTTTTTTTCTCTAGTGAGTCATTTAGTGAGAGCGGAATGATATTTTCCCCAATAACAAAAATCACCGCTGTCATATTTTGACGAATGAGCGTGCCATCCCCGCGCCTGCGTTTACACACCGGTTCGCTGTGAGCAGTGCTGTTTAATCACACAAAATTAGACTATTTATATCTTTGCAAACATTCATCAGAGGCTGATTAAACGAGGAGCTGATTTCTGATTAATGGAGCTGAAAAGTGCTTTAAAGAAGCAGCCAGTGACTTTCTTTGTGCCTTTCATCCATCACACTTGCCTTTTGCGGCTCTCTGGCAAACATTTTCTCTGATGTTGCAAAAGAAGATTTGAAAAACGTAACTAAAGCAGCAGATTTCTCTGGGATATATCCTTATTAAAATGCAGAAGCTTGTTTTTAAACATCTCAAATATCCCAATGAATGCCTTATTACAGGCAAAAAAATAAAAAAATAAAAAATAAAACAAAGTGCACTCCTGCTGCCTTTCCCTCCCAGCCTGCTCGTCAGTGCTTACCTCCTCACAGCAGTGCAGCCTTGTTTCCGGAGCTCTGATCCTCTCAGTGTTGTCCCAGTGAAGAACAAAGCCTCAGCACATCTCTGCGTTTTCACCCCTCCAAGCTGATTTTACTCACATTGTGATATTTTAACATCTCCTTCTATTTATACACACAAACCTCATGCCCTTTTTCCTCATTCCTGGTGATTACACGTGTCTTGTTAAACTGCTGAAGAAGATGTGAGCACTGCAAGTGACGGAGGGGCATCAGGGAAAATTACAGGCAATTTCACATCTCTAGATTAGAATAATGGCTGGTGGAGTTGGACAGAGAAGACGGGGACCAATTACCACATAGGCGGATTGAGGGGAAAGTGAAAACGCTCCTTTTGTAGCAGACAAGCTGGGAGAGGGAGGGGAGGGTGGGTGATGGGTTGAAGGGTAACGATAATGGCAGGTCTGACTGTATCAATGATGTGAATGGTCCGGGGGTTATCAGATACGAGGTGTCTGATGGGATTTAATTGCAGGATAGCAATAAGAGGGGAAAATAGCTTGCTATTAAATCCCAGTTGCTGTGAATGGGTGAAAAGCAGTCAGGTCTCTGGGGTGATTATTGTTATTAACTTGAGGGAGCTGACATGTCGGGTAATTGTAAGCAGCTTCCCCGTTAGAGAGGGATGATTTACAGAAAACAGAGCTTTTGGGGGCCATGGCATTAAAACAGAGGAGGAAGTAGAACTAAGGTTGTTTCAAGATTCCAACACCGGCTTTGTTTTGATTCTTAGACTAAGTCAGCTGTTTGCCACCAGGACAGTGCACATTAATAACAGGACACCTGTAACATACTACGATTACCCATTGGCTAGTTTCTACCTGCTGTCCTGTTGCCCTGTGATGCCCTAGTGGGGGGCAAACATCCCATCAATAACAGCAGTTATAACAAGAAGCAAATGAAAAAATATGGTACAACCTGCATACACTAAAATTAGATAGTTTTAAAGAGGAAAACCTTTAAAATTAGGCTAAATCGCGATGCAATGCGTACACTGACCATGATCAGACAATGCAGATGAGGTGACACACCTTTTTGATGGAAAGGCCACAGCATGTAGACAATGTAGACAGGTCTGGTCACTGGTAAGCGACGTTTTAGGCTTAGCGTGAAAAAGGTTTGATGTAATGATGTCTCTGATAGTTGCTGATATAGTGTTCCATTCCTGGGAGCTGATTGGCTAACATCACGTCTCCTTCTTGGTATGGTACCGGCCCTTCTGCTGAACCTGGATGAGGTCGATGTGATGGTGGAGCCCTTCTGTGTGCGATCTTCTACAGCTGACATCAGTTTACTTAATGAATGTTTTCACCTGTTTAATGAAAAAGTCACAGTGGGGAAAGTGCTTTGATTTCTTGTTAGTTACTTTTAAATTCTATAGAGACTAGCAGCATCGGTAAATAGAATCAAGAATAAGGGAAATGTTAAACCTACTGCCAGTGAGTCATCAGGATCACCATGACACATCTTCCTAACAGCAAAGTCAACAGTTGCTATGTGGAAACTGTGTCGCTTGTACCAAATAAACCTTGAGCTAAGATCTGCAGAAAGCTCTGGTGGTCCAACATGGACCTTTTTCTGTTGCAGCAGGGATCCACGTAGGGGTATTCAATTCCGGGCCTGAAGGGCCAGTATCCAGCTCGTTTTAGTTTTAACACTGTTTCAACACACCTGATTTCAATCATCAAGGAATTAACAGGTTTCTGTGGAGCCTGATGAGCTGCTGCACAGGTGATTCAACCACTGAACATGTGTTGGAGCTGAGGAACCACTAAAACGGGATGTATACCGACCCCCTATAGGACTGGAGTTCAATAACCCTGACATAGAAGTTTAAAGACCCCTCACTCAGTGACCATGGCCACCCCAGAAAACTGCTAATATTCACCTAAACCATAAATTAATTTCATGTATTCAAAACATTAATGTGAAACACATAAAAAAATGCAATTAATGAGTAAAGAAATATTCAGAATTTAAGAAAATGATGTTTCTGCTGCTCACTACTTAAAAAAAAGTTTATATCTCCATTGTCTTTTGTGAAGACAGCATCAAGTAAATAATTTTTTTTTCAAACAACAGAAATGTATTTTTCTGAAATGTTCGTTTCTCAAATTAGTAGTTAAGTGTTTAGGATACATATTATTTATTTATTTTTTAATAAACAAGAACAAAGGACGTCATGTGCCGGGGTGAGTCCTCCTCTCATTTTCCCATCTTTGAGTTGTGTGTTTCAGGAGAGGGAGGCTCCAGCTGCAGCTGATTTGCAATCAGCGGGTCTGGCTACAAAAGGAGGATGGAGAACACTCCTCGACGCCGGATGATTACTACAGCTTGGTAGTTTCTTGCCCTCTTGCGATTCTTGGATTTTGTGCTCTAGTGTTTCTTGGATGTTTTTGTGCACCTTTGGATCTTTTCCCCGTGCTTACCCGTTACCAGGTTTTGGAACGTTTTTGGACTTCTCTGGATTACGTCTCTAGTTTTCTGCGACTCCTCTGGATAACTCACCTGTGCCCCATAGGATTTCCGGACGCAGCTCTCACAGTTTTCCATTCCTCCCGGCCGGCCCGCTCTCCTCTCGCTCCCTCTCCTGGACACCCCACTTGGATTCACCCCGGCACCCAACCTACCCTCCGCTCCCCTACTCCCAGTAAGTCTATTCTCTGCACCCACCAAGTTTAGACTTACCTTCCTGGACTCACCTATTCTGCTCTCCCCTCCTCAGATGCTGCGCTCCTGTCTCCATCTCCACTGGGCTTTTCCAGTGCACCTTCAGTTCCCATTTTTAAAATAAAGATTTGTATTTTTACCATAAGATCTGAGTGTGTGATTCTGCATGTCTTGGGTTAAATGCATCCCCCAAACCATGTCAAAGGAGCAGTGCATCGCCACAGGCTAAGCTCTCCCAGAGTTCCCACAAGGGCTAATTTGGTGTGCCACCCCAAAGTTTCCTTTGGCCCCATCTGGCCACCCTTATCAAAATTTTCTGGGGACGCCCCTGCCCTCACTTCCTATTTACAAGAGCATGATTGAGCTGCAACGCCCGATTGAAGCTCAGTAGTTTTCTCTGCACTCTGAGGTGGTCTGAGAAAACTGTAGGTCCTGCAGCAGCGAGAGACAACGTGAAACATGCTATCAAGCACATTTTGGATTTAAAAATTTAGTGGTGTGTGTAACAAACAGCTTATATGCATAAGATGAAATTCTTCTAGCCATGTTCAAAAGTTAGTGACATCATTACCTACTAGCCCAAAAGAATCATAAAATAAAAACTGTAATAAAGTAAAAACAATAACGACATAACTCCTTTCATGTCCCGCTTCAACTCCATGTTTCTGCTCAGAAATCAGCCTGAGCTGTAATCCTCCAGAGAGGGAGGAGTTTTCTCACCTGCCTCAACAAAATCCCATTGTTGTCTGTGAGGACATTCCTCAGTGTTTGTCTACATCCTTCAGCATAAAAAGTCCCACACAACCTGGCTGAGTCTCACGTTTTCACCTTTCATTTGCAATTTTCCCCCCCCAAACTTGTCAGGTGTAGACAACAGTGTTGTGAACACAGAAATAGCACCGTCTTTAAATGCAGCAGGTGTGAGGCTGACAGGAAGATTGGCTTTATTGTTTTTGTAAAATGGAATAAAAAGTCGTTAATGATTTTCTCTGGAAGAGAGACGTGACAGTAGTTGTGTTTATGTTTAATAACGATATTATGACACAACAATGGAAGGAAATACCTCTTCCCTTAGATGAGAGTAATCTGGTAGTGTCTCTAAATGTTCATTTTTACCACAGCCTGGTTCTGGTTCTGGTCTGATGTGGTTTCAGCAGCCATCTATCTGAGGCCTCAGCCTGGACTTGTCCTGCCCCAGCCTGCAGGGTCAGCAAGGGTTCACAACTCTCCAGCTGTCAGGGGTGCCTTCTTCTCTTCATTTCATCCAGGTTTACAACAAACCGGAGAGCTTGAGTGATCCTAATGCTGCTGTGGCGCGGCCCGGCGCGGCCCAGCCCAGCCCGGACTGGGACTAACCACGGGGACAGCTGCTGGGAGTCTTTCTGTGGCCATGTTTCCATTCCCCCGACCTCCACCTCAACCCCGATCCCTGCACTCAAGAGACCAGTGCTGACACCCCACTGTGGCCTGTTGCATAGGGGTGGGGGTGAGGTCACAGCATTCAAGTTCAACAGTTCACCCACCCCCCACTTGTAAAAGTTTAGAGATGACATATGTGGCCATGTCTGACAGCCCACAAATGCAGCTGAACGCATGTTTGTCCTCCACACCCAGGACGGTTCACATTCAAAGGGGCCCACACATGCTGAGGGGGGCCACCAGGGAGGGGGGGGGGGGGGGGGGGGGGGTTAGGGCATGGTGGTGTCACATGTTGGTGTGATGAGATTTCATTGATATTAAAAAGGCAATAGTGATCACACTGCTTTAGTTAAATCAGCACAGGGGTATTTACACGATGACTGATGCCTCATAGACAACTGGTGTTGAGTTCAGGGACACGTAACAAGCCGGACACCAGGGAACTGTGGGAGCCCTGACACATTACGTTGTTTCATCCTGAGAAAATGTGCTTGGAGTTTGAGAAAATGACACGTGAGACAAGGACGAGAGACAGAAAGTACACTTTAGCCTCTAATAACAAAATCCTGATTTTGCTCTTTTTCTCCAAACTCTGATAAATAATGTAAAGTTAATGCAAAATAATTGATTATAATTTCAGCTAGAGATTAAAAGACTTTAAAGGAACTGAATACTTAGATTTTTTGAAGCTGGATTTGCAACAACATGACATTAGTTCCTTAACAGGCCCAAAACATCCATCACACTACAGAAGAAATAGTAATAATTCCCATCAAATTAATCAGCAAACCCAGCACTACAAGGCCATCTAAACCATTTTACCCGTTTTTGAGGAATAGGCTTCAAAATAGGCCTGTAGGGCTTAAGGGGTTAAATACTTTTGAAAAACAATTTACTTAAAAGTGCAGCTTCGTTTTTATTTCCTGCTGTAATTTCAGATGCTTTGTAATGTTGAGCCTCTGCTTTCATAAACCTAATTTAAAAACCTGTCATCTCATAGCTGACAGGTACAACAATATTAAGAAATGTGATCCAACACTTCATCCATTTGCATTCCGTGTCTCCTGGATTCTACTTTGGGTAGAAATCAGCCACCAGATAATAATAATAATAATAATAATAATAATAATAATAATAATAATAATTATTATTATTATTATTATTATTATTATTATTATTTTAATGCACTAAATAGGAATATTTTTGGTGCTGTGAGACAGAACGGGGCTCTTGTTTTGTCACTGACACCATAAAGTTTCACCTCCACTGCAGAGTGCATACCATTCCAATTACTAGAAAGGTTATAAAAGCTCCAACCTTGTGGGTACATTCCCTCTCTGTGCGTAATGGCACCCCGGTGGTCCATGTGGACGAGATCCCCATCAGCAGTTTCTCCATCGTCTCATTACTTTTTCAGCAAATTTAATATAAAATGCTTCATGTGGTCAAACTGCCAAAAGCTCCATTTGTCAATAAAAAAATTATTTTCTCTCAGTTTTTATTCCCTTTTAGCGTTATTTCCTCATTACTGTTGTCACAACACTCCTTATCAGTTTACCACCCCTCAGCTTATTAAAATTGGTTCCCCCCCCCCCCCCTCCCCCGTGTGCGTGGTTTTTGCGTGGAAGAGTAATTTTTCCTAAAAGCAAAGCGGAAAAGTGGAAATTTGTTCATCTGAGTTTTGTTTGTCAAACGTGACAAGAAAGGAAAGTTTATATTTTAGTTGAATTTTTTAAGAATAATTACGCGTCACGTCTGCGTGCGTCTGTGCGCCTTCCGCCCCCTGCGGTCACTCCTGTCTGCAAATGATTTTCTTATCTGGCAAACGGATTTAAAAAAAAGCGCGACTGACTCCAACATGTCTCACTCCAAAGGAAAAAAAAGAAATTAAAAACCAAATCAATGACGCCAAAAACAAATCTGTCACTTTAGTACAATGTTGTAAAAATAGTTATTATTGTTATATTATTATTATTACTATTGTTCTCATTATTGTTGTTGTTGTTGTTCTTCTTCTTCTTCATCTTATTATTATTATTATTCAGATTTTCTCAGTACGTTATCCTCACCATGATCACAGGGTGTGCATATAAGTGGGCACTCACATCTGTTACTTATTATTATTATTACTATTATGTTTAGGATTTTAACTCAGATTAAGTGTCAATATTACAACGTGTGATGAATTTTTCCTCAACTGAAAAAGGCATAATAAAATAACTTGTTTACCCAGAACAACTGTTTGTAACACATTGTTTCAAATATTTATTTCAGAATTTTATACTTGAATTTTCAAAGTAAAATAATTAAATTTTTAAAATGAACTTTTCTCCATTTCAAATGCAAACAGATGCTTGTTATGAACAAAATGATGGCTCATGTCTATCTTTAAACGTGAATTGAACAACTCTAAACAAGCTGAAGTCATCTGAAATATTTACATTTTTTTGGTTTCGAATTGAAAAACTTTCTTTAGGGAACATGTTTAGAAACGAGCTGCACACACAGCATTCATTTACCACCTTTATTTGTTTGACAGGAAAGTTCGACTAATTACATGAATATAAAAAAGGTCTTGATAGCACCACAGTGCAGTCTCGCCGGTCCAAACAAACATCATCATAGTGGTTCTGGATATAAACACATATTTACAACCTTCAGCATTTTTGTACAAATCCTTATAAATATGTCCTGAGTTGTTTTTTTGTTTTTGTTTTTGTCATATCTTTTCTACAAACCCTAAAGCAGGAGCTGGTTGCAGCATGGATCAATCGCACAGTTTTGTTTGTTTAAGCTACTGGTTTAAAAAAAACTTTGCATATTCATTTACAAAACAGGAGTTACATACAACAGAAGTGATAAATAATTTAAAAAAAGAACACGCCAGAAGTCCATTAAATATGTTGCCAAAAGTGATTAGAAATCCCTTTATGTGCTTTAAAGGATCCAAAACCAAATGTCTGGTGGTCCTGACCAGACAGCATGCGCTCTGGAGAGTCTCAGGGTTTTATAAAAACTGAATCATTGTCTTGTGTTAATACACGGCTCCCACGCTTTGCTGCGGGACTGGGTGGTGCACGGTGCCTGGGTGCTGTAGGTGCGATCCCTGCTGGTACCAGTGGTTGTTATAATCCTCCATGTAGGGTGGAGACGAGCTGTGCGCTGGCTGCGGGCCCTGAGGCCGGCTGATCGGGGTGTTCTGAGGGGTGCTGCTGTCCCAGACTGCGGGGGAGGGAGGGGAGTTGCAGGCCATGGAGTCGCTGGCGTTGGGACTGTGGTCCAGGGGAACCTCGCCGTTTTTGTACAGCTTCTTGAACTTGGATCTCCGGTTTTGGAACCAGATCTTTACCTAAAAACAAAAGATAAATAGTGATATTAGCCCTAATGCAACACAACAAAACGTTCCCGACATTGCTTGACAATTTCCAAACATCTGAATTGTTAACTCCTACTAAAACATGCCAAACGTTGACAGGCGGAAATCAAATCTGTTGTGCGTAATTACGCACCTGTGTGTGAATAAAAGCCTAATTATCGAGCACATTAGGGAGCTTTTGTTCACGCGACTCTTAAGAATAATGATCCAACAGATATCGGGTATTGTAGCGCGTTAAACAACATACCTGAGTCTGAGTGAGCCCGAGCTGGGCCGCCAGCTCTGCTCTCTCGGGCAGGGCGAGGTACTGCGCCTTCTGGAAGCGCCTCTGCAGAGCGGCAAGCTGGTAGCTGGAGTAGATCGTCCTCGGCTTGCGGATTTTTTTAGGCTTTCCATTTACCATGCGGACCTCGGGTTCTGGCTCCTCTTTCACTATAAATTCAGTTTAGAAATGATGAATTAATTATCCAGCTAATCTCACCGCTGATCACAACCTTAAATGCCAAGAGGCACAAAGCACAAGAAAGAAAACGGAACAACTGCGTTAAACACTCGAACGTTTAGGAGCACGATGACTTTTTAAAAAATCAGGTTACAAAACTTGCAATTAGGAAAAATACGCATAGATGTAAAAGAGCAGAGTGAAAATACAACTTCATATTTTATTATAATAAAATCGAACCAGATTTATTAGTGAAAATTGATAAATCACATAAATGTCGACTTATTCACACAAAATCAGGCTTGTTTTTAAAGAGTTGTATTTCTAGCACGGATGGTTAGGAGCAACACGTTTATGAACATTTATATTATAAAAGTATAATTCAAGTTAATTGTTTGAAAACTGTACCATGGGGTCAAGTATAACGTATTTACCTGATCCCGGAGGAGAGGCCTGCAGGTGATCTCTGCTGTAATGTCCGTACTGTCTGTAGCCGTTCGTGTAGGGGTATTCAGACTTGGTGGCGTACGCTCCAGCGGCTCCCATCCCGTTTAGATTAAACTGGTGGTGGTAAGAGTTCATAGGCTGTCCGTATGGCTGACTCTGAAAGTACTCGTGGTGGCCGTGCGCCGTCTGTCCGCTGTAGTAGCCCATGTCCGTCACCGACGACTCGGGCAGAGTCGGGGAGTCCTTGGAGTTCGGGTGGCAACTCATAGATCCAGGCAGATCGGTCATAATGCTCGCAATCTTCTTGTCATAGCTGTGTCCGGCGCTCATGGTGAAAGCAGCGCTACAGAACAAATAATGATTAGTATTTGTAGGAAAAATCCTCCCCCGCTGGAGCGCGTAAAAGGCGGAATCGCAAGACAGAACAGCTGTGCGCGCGCTCTACGTTGCGTTTTCGTGCTTGTAGTCCACTCAAACTCCTCCAGCTGCAGAATCCAACTTGTGGCATTGCTCAGCCGCTGTGGCAGAGAGTTATAGAGAAGTGGGCTGGATCCCGCCTTCTCATTGGCTGTGCTCACCCCTCTTCGCTTGTGAGCTCCGAGCGAAGTACTGATGAAACAGAGCCTTCAGCTCTGCACCCACTTCTTTTGGACTAATTCTTCTATTTTCTCAAAGTGACATTTACCTGTTGAATTTCAGCTTTTGACAACTTGGATAAATTAACATCTTAGCCCCCACCCCCCTCAAAGCTGCTGCTTTGCTCGGTGGCATCCTGGTGTTGCAACACTTGGCCGACGTGTTTTCTAAAGCCTAATCCCGCAGCCAGACCGTCTCCTTAATGTTTTATGCAATGTTTTCTTAACTGTGCCTGGAGATCACACTACATTCAGCCTATTGAGAGGCTGCCAGCCGACCTCCCTCTGGCTGCTTTTGTCATTCAAACATGTTCGCGGCCGCTGGACTTTATGTAAAAGCGATGGAGGAGATAAGTTAAAAACTAGTTCAACTGATGTGTCCTTAGGGTGAATTCCTCTGCTTGTTGTGCTTAAGTGTGCGTGCAAGTCCAAAGATGATAAATGGAAAATAAGTTAGTCTACTAATGGATTAAAAGCAGCAGTTTTAGGCTAATTTAGTTGGAAAACAATTAAAATCCCAATGCTTTTAATCTTTTCCCATCTGCAGCGAAGACCAGCTGTTGATTTGTAGATGCACAGCGCCTCCTGGTGGATTCATTAGTAAATATTTCTTCTTTTTTTCTTCATATAGTAGAAAATCAATGAAAGTTCACATATCTTCAAATCTCGGCTTTAAAATGTTCCACAAGAAAAGTGTAAGTTTCTTATTAAACTCCTTAAAACTCTTTATAAGTTTCTCATCATTTCATCCGGAGAGCTGCTTTTCTGGTATTCGTCTGCCCTCTGCTGGTTATAATCTGTAGCGCAGCGGACCCATTCCCTTGCTGTGTTTTATGCTAAGCTAAAGCTAAAGGGCAGGAGAATGACCAGGCTGGCTAAAAGATGTTTTTTCCACTTACCTAACTCTGGAACATGCGTCAGCAGACAAATTTTCAATTTTGGGTGGAATATATGGTAAATGGCCTGTATTTGATATAGCACCTTCTAGAGTTCTTGTAACCCCACAAGGTGCTTTACAACACAATCAGTCATTCACCCATTCACACACACATTCACACACTGGTGGGGATGAGCTACGATGTAGCCACAGCTGCCCTGGGGCAGCACTGACAGAGGCGAGGCTGCCGAGTACTGGCGCCACCGGTCCCTCCGACCACTACCAGCAGGCAACGTGGGTTAAGTGTCTTGCCCACGGACACGACAGCGACAGACTGAGCGGGGCTCGAACATGCAACCTTCCGATTACGGGGCGAGCACTTAACTCCTGTGCCACCGTCGCCCCAGATAATAAGGAATATCCCTTTAAAAACATTTATTTAGCAGAAAAATTGACAGGATTTACAGTATTGTGCCAAAATATGACAAAGTTACTTTGCGATGTATAAAGGCTGATATTCAGTGAACGTGTTTCTTTTTTTTAAAGACAATACAGAAAACCATTACATTCATACAACATTAAAATATTTATTAGTAATTTGGAGACTTTTGTGAGCATTAAGTCTTCATATGAGATGCATCAGATAATAATAAAAATATTTTTTAAATGCTAATATTTATTGGCTCATGATAAAATACTAATTAACATTTATCTATCGTAGTTAAATCTAACTGAATTGTTTATTTATAAAACATCTTTCCGCCCCAGTTAAGGAGGCCGACTGACAGCTAACAGATCACTCTGAACTAGAGTTCTTGAAGGGATGTAACGGTCACAAGTGAAGCAAAATATGGTTGCAGCTGCAGCCGTGATCGTGAGGACTGCATCAACCTGGCATAAAGGGAATTTCAGTAGTTCAATAGACATGATGAAAGCGTTTGTAGCAATGGCCGTGTTCGAGATGAGCCAGTTCTGCGCAGATTAGATCACCAGTGCTTGCCGGTTAGATCCAGGTTTCATGGTAGAGCATGAAATGTTAGTTGGTCACATGCACTCTGCAAATCATGTTACGTTGTTGATGACAACCATATAGTCCATGAAGAGAAATGTGATTCGTGTTCTTTTGTCACGTTTCCTATGAGCACACTAAAACTACAGCTGATAACCTTTACTTATTATTAGTCATATCTTCATTTACAATATATTATACCCGCAAGCATGTGAGGATGTGTTTCAGTTGCTAACAGGCACTGGAAATAAAATAAAAAATTAAACAAGTATGAACGCTAGTGCAATATCTTCATCCACCGTCACCCGTGAGGTGTAGGGAAATCTGTCCAACTTAAAGAGCAAGTAATGCCTCAAATAACTTTTTTTTGCTGATAACCTGTATAGATGAGTGTCTAATGGTGATGTACACATGTGTAATCATTAGTTTGGCAGTTTAGTGTATCTTACTTAAAATTTAATATTTCAGCCCAAAACCATAATTATCTCCATCTTCAGGTTAAAAATTGCTCCACATTTATGTAGAATCAGCTGTGGCTGATAGCTAAGCTGAAAAACATGACGTTGTCAGCAAATTACTGCGTGGCTGCACCGCAATGGTCTCCAGGTGAGGCAGCCGCACTTCCACCTGGCTCAGCCACTCACCTGCCGATATGACACACTGGCGCTCTGAGCCGTTTGCCGTTCTTGAAAAAAATGCCTTCCTCCCCTTTTCATCTAACGATTGCGTTTAACAGGAAATCCTCCAGAAGGCTGCAGAATCTGCGTCTGCTCTTCTCCTGAGTGGTAAGTCTACTGTGGGTGCGTGCTTGCGTGCACGCACGAGTGCGCACGCGCTCGTTAACAACTCATTTTGAGATTGAGAAACTCTGACAGCACATGTGGTGGAGGTTGAGCGGGGTGCGGTCTATCACTGCCTCAGTGCCACTCTCTCGGTCCGTCAGGCGACGCCTCTTTCAGAAGCACTTTTCTAACAGGAAGTGTGGATGAAATACCTCTCCACCCATGCATTGACCCTCTTTCTGAGACGCTGCAAGTGATTACTGACACAACAGCTCTTTTCAGAGCTACTTCAACTCAGACATCCATCTTGGACACCTAACCGGCAGACCCCGGGTTGCATCTCATGGCCTGGGAAGCTGAATTCAGAGGAAGCTACTAATCTCTGAGTATTGTGGTGTTGACGTCCGGTGACCTCACCACTCTGACCGCAACCTTCCGGACCGCCGGCAGCAACGCAGACCAGGGTATCGTAACCCTGCATACTGGTGACTGATGAGGTTTTTATCAATAACTAACTCTCTAGTTTATAACAAACAACAAATTCTTTTACACCCAGATTTCACAATTTCTCTCAGATACAAAGAGCGGTTGCTACAACATCTAGCTTCCCTCACAACACCTCACATCCACCACATCACATCTCATTATTCATATCTTGTCATGTATCATTAGTTTAGGAAAAATAATCAAATTCATTTTGTAAACTACATACTGACTCTGTCTGAATTAATATGAAGTGTGTTTATGGTCCCTGAATAAGCAAGGAACCCTAGAATCTTCTGATTAAACATTCAAAGATCAATCAGATTGATATTTCATATTTGTATGGAATATCACATGGAATATCACATCTTATTGGTCATAATTAATATGTATTAATTGCTAATATGTATTAATTGCTACATCTCTCCCGAGATGGAGTCATTGAGTTGATCAGATGCAGGAAGGCGTGACCAGGACTGAAACTGCTTAGGAATGAGATTCAAAGCTGCATTATAGGTGCTGGAAAGGTGAAATCTGAGACCCTGTCCACACGTAGCCGGGGATCTGCCAAAACGTAGATATTTTTCTACGTTTTGGCCTGTCATCCACACGAAAACGGAGTTTTTTCACACAAAAACAGATCTTTTTAAAAACTCCGACCAAAGTGAAGATCTGCGTTTTCTCCGTTTTGGGGGTCTGCGTGTGGATGGACAAAACCAGAGTTTAAGGGTCCGCAACGTCACTTTCTGCGACAAAAAAATGCTGACATCAGGTGTGCGACCTGTGTTTACACTAGCCGACAGCATGGATGCCCTCAGAGCTGCGCTCGCTTTATCAGTTGTCCAAGCGCTTTTTGTTTGTTTGTTTTTGCAAGCGGAATTACTGCTCCTTGCGGAAGACCACAGACGAAGGACGAGGTTAAGAACGGGGGAAGTACTGCCGCTTACAGGTCTGGCATGTCCTTAACAACGTATTTACCCGGGTACGTGTGGACAGAGTTTGTTTTTAAAACGAGGTGGTGTGGATGCAAGTTTTTGGAGGGGCGGATATTCGTTTTTAAAAAACCCGGCTACGTGTGGACAAGGCCTAAGACCCCGCCCCTATTAAAAGTGGGGTTTTCACATTTGACATATAACTTCCTGTACTCCTCTCGCAAACCATTTATCTTCTCTGTCCAGAATGTGGACTTTGTCATCTTCAAAGGTGTGTCCCTTGTCCTTCAGGTGCAGGTGGACTGCAGAGCCTTGACCTGAAGAGGTGGCTCTCCTGTGTTGTGCCATGTGTTTGTGTAATTGTTGTTTAGTTTCCCCGATGTAAACATCTGGACAGTCCTCACTACACTGGACTGCATAAACGACACCACTAAGCTTCTGTTTGGGTGTTTTGTCTTTTGGATGGACCAGTTTCTGTCTGAGGGTGTTGTTGGGTTTAACGTTTACCGGGATGTTGTGATTGGAGAAGATTCTGCTACGTTTCTCTGAGACTCCTGTCACATATGGGATGACGGTGCTTTTGCACCTGTTGTCCTTTTCTCTGCTAGTTGCTGTTTTGGATGCTTTCCAGACTTCTTTGTAGATTTCACAAAAGCCCAGTTAGGGTATCTGCAGTTTTGGGGAGCTTTCTTGATGTGTTTCTCTTCCTTTTTTTAAACAGTAGTTTAAAAATTACAAACATTACTTTGATTTTACAAATAAAAATTTCTAAGCAGAATCTCTGAAAAGGAGCAACAGATACATTCAGGGGTTCAAAACTTTTATAGGCTGTTCTCATGCACTTTATTTATAGGGTATGTGTTTATGTTAATACAAATGGGAAATAAAGTCATGTAAAATAATCCTGAAACTGTGATTAATTCTCAGACTAACCGTACCACCAAAATGTATCATTGTTGCAACCCTAATTCAGAATAACTGTACAACTTGTTGGCAGGTAAAATTGTGATGTTCTGGTCTTTGCTGAGAGAGGAGACAGCTCTTTTTTCTTGTGGGGACAGGTCATTAGAAGGTGGTGCTGTAACCTTGATCCTCAGTTATTCAGCTTCTGTTTCCCTTAGGTTGTTGTTTCTTATTGCAGGTTCTGTGGCAGTGATGAAATCTACTGTGGGGATGCGTTGTGGAGAAATGTGTCCTTAAGTTAGGACATCTTCACACCGAGCACAGACTGAACAGCCATTTAGATCAACTTAATACTGACAGCCTTTAAATAATTCTATGAGTAACACTTGATCCAGTCGCTCACGTTGACCTGTGTTCATGCAGAGAATTTTTTATTTGAAAGCAAATTTGGTCAAAAACAAATGATTTAGTATGTTTTAGCTTTCACAGTGGTTCCTAACTACCTGTTTAAATTGCTGCCTGTCGCATGGATTGGCATAGGCACTTGTCCGTCACCGCACCGCACGGTTGACCGCCATGGGGGACTTGCTCCGTCTATTGAGGAACCAGATAGATAAGGCCCTGCTGCCCAGGGTACAACAACCCGGAACAACAATGCCTCCACATCCTGGCTGGCTTGTTCTGTATCATTGTTAGTAGTAGAAAATAGTGTTAAATAGAACTTTATTTTTGCCTCAGTCTCAAATTATTATGAAGGTGTAGTTTTCCTGGACTACCAAAATTACCTGGTTTAATCTTAAATCAAATATTAAAAGATCTATAATATTGATAATTCATATTTATATGGAATATCACATCTTATTGATCATTTATTAAAATTAACCACTTACATCACTTAACAGCACTGTTGCCTTGCAGCAAGAAGGTCCTAGGTTCACATCCCGACCTGGGGTCTTCCTGCATGGAGTTTGCATGTTCTCCCCGTGCATGCGTGGGTTCTCTCCGGGCACTCCGGCTTCCTCCCACAGTCCAAAAAACATGGCTGTCAGGTTAATTGGTCTGTCTAAATTATTCATGGGTGTGTGTGTGTACTTGCTTGTTTGTCCTGTGTGTCTCTGTGTTGCCCTGCGATGCCCGTTGACTGCTGGAGATAGGCACCAGCTCCCCGTGACCCTGCATGGACAAGCAGGTTCAAATAACGGATGGAGGTTTCAGCTCATTTTATCTGCACTAATGACCACACGGTGGCAGCATCTCCCTGTGCTGTGAGGAAACTACATCCAGCTTATGCACAGAATTATGTATTTTGATTTTGCATTCAGTTGAGTGTGTCATTATACAAAAACAACAACAACAACAATAATAATAATAATAATAACAATAATAACAATAATAGAAAGATACCTTTTATTAGCAGTGGTGCGATTTGATTAAGCACATTCTTCCTTTACACGCAGTTTTTGAATAGTTTTATTACATATCAGAGTGTTATGAAATTTATCTGCTTTTATAGTTTTACCCCATATTTATTTGACGGAGTAGCCTGAGTTTAGCAACAAAATTTAACAGATAATTGTTTAAATAAAATCTAGATGGAGCATCCTGGTAGGTGTCTGAGCTGGAAGCTGCTGTTGCCAGGTAATTTCTCCTCTGAACATCTGATTTGATTCGATTCAAAAACAAAGTAAATATTTAAGCGTAAAGCTGAAAACTTTAGCTGACATTCAGGATTTGGTGTTTATTTTTTTTTCTCCTCTCACACCTATGACCCTCAGGTACTTCTGACTCCCTCCACCTTTACGGACCACGCCTGCTTTAAGAATGCACACCTGGATCCCAGTAGTTCAAATAAAGGTGTGGACACACCAGCGTGAAACATTTAATTCAGGCACAGATTATTTGCATGAACTGCAGGGATTTTCATAGTTTGTTTTTTGCAGGCTCTCACTTTATTTTACCTCTTACTTATTCTGAGATGTACTTGCTCTCTGCCAGTCCAGTACTGAGCAGAGGGAAAGGATGGGTGCTTAGTGCTGTACAAAAAACGACTGGAGCCACACAGCTATATTTCTTTTTATGACTAAAAACTGCTGTTGAAAGGGAAAATTTATTTTACGTTTCTACTGTGGGACCAGACTCTGTGCTGTCTTTTTTCTTCACTTCACACCACAGTCATGAATGAGACTGGCCATTTGTTTTCAGCATAGCCACTTTGACATGCTAATGTGAAATGTCTGCGGCAGCAGATCCCACAATCGCGTCATCAGCTGCTCCAGATGCCACAGCCACTTCAGGAGTCGCACCAACAGCCGCTCCAGATACCACAGCCACTCCAGCAGCCACTCCAGCAGCCACTCCAGGAGCCACAGTCACACCAGCAGCTGCTCCAGGTGCCACAGCTCTAGCAGCTGCTCCAGGTGCCACCGCTGCACCAACAGCCACTCAGATGCCACAGCCGCTCTATTAGCTGCAGCCGTAACCAGCAGCCCATCCAGGTGTCAGAGCTGCTCCAGATGCTACAGTTGCACCAGCAGCCACTCCAGATGCCACAGCCATGCCAGCACCCCCTAGAAGCCGTTACAGATGCCACAGCCGCTCTATTAGCTGCAGCCGTAACCAGCAGCCCATCCAGGTGTCAGAGCTGCTCCAGATGCTACAGTTGCACCAGCAGCCACTCCAGATGCCACAGCCATGCCAGCACCCCCTAGAAGCCGTTACAGATGCCACAGCCGCTCTAGCGGCCGCTTGGAGCCAAAGAGCAGAGAAGTCATCAGGAGGAAGAAAATCTAAAATTAGGTCTCACCCTTAACCCTCTCAGGCTCAAAATAAGTTGTGATAAAAGGACGAACAACTAAGTCCTTCAGGGGTACTTCTGAGTTAAAAAACGCTCATGAAATACATGTGGAGTAACCTGGTAGGTAGGTTTTAACGTTGCAAATCTGCAATGCCTGCCTCCAGAGGGATAAAGCTAATCCAAGTCTTGCTACTAGTGTCGCTCTTGTACACCTTCTCCTCCATACAAAGAATTTGGTATTTAAAGTGAGAGTTTCTCCTAGTATGCATTCAGTTTGGCTATTGTTTATATCTGAAATGTAAATTTTGATTAAGAATAGATTTGATCAGAAATCCATATCTAGTCTGCCTAATAAATGTTTAACTGCAAGACAGCCTAGCTGATATATGTAATAACGACTAGCCAGCTCACTCCACTAAAAACTTGTTCTGCTGGGACATTTTTACATACTTTATGGTTCTTTTTAGAAACGTCCTGATGTCCATGTCTGGGGGATCAGACATGAAAACAACTTATTGTGGAATAGGAATGGCACTGATGTCTCCTCCTTCAGCTTCAACAAGCCTGCACTGAAGTTTCACTTCGTTTTGTTGTTGTTGTTTAACAGTTCATGACAAACCTGTTGCACACTTCCATTATGTGTGCAGAAGAGCAGCGTAACTGGGAAAACACGGAATGGATTTTAGCGGACTGGGTAATTTCTATTGAATCAAGTGGAATGGATTTCTTTGAGAACAATCAGAAGAGTGCAAGGCGGACGAAATGTGTGTGTGTGTGTGTGCGCGCACACGTGTGTGTGTGTGTGTGTGGGGGGGAATCAATATACTTCATTTTAAAAACTGGGGTGGGGGGGGGGGGGGCACTTCACCTCCTGACATAATGGTTGTGACATCTATGCTGTCAGTTAACATTCACTCATTCTTGTTCATTCATTCATTCATTCACTCACCCATCTTGACTTGTGACGGGAATGCTGGCCAGTAGGAGCTAATTGTTGGCATTAGCAACTCCACCACACGGGAGAACTCCTCCAGGCTTGAGTGAAAAGAGCCCCATCTCATGGGGCTTAAAGAAGATGTACAGTTGGATGTCATCTGCATAAAGATGGTAGGAGATTCCTTTGAACAAGCTCAGGATGTGCTGAAGAGGAAGCAGATAGAGGAGGAAGAGTAGAGGCCCCAGCACAGAACCTTGTGGGACACCATGGGTAAGAGAGGTGGTGGAGGACCTAAACTTGGAGACGGCCACAGAAAAGGAGCACTCAGAGAGATAAGAGGAGAACCACTCCAGAGCAGTTCCTGATAGGCCTACCCAGTCTCTCAGCCCCTCCAGTATCAGGTGATGTCAACAGTGTCAAAGGCTGCAGTCAGGTCCAGCAGGACCAGAACAGAACAGTCCCCTGCATCACTATGAGTCAGAAGGTCATTAGAGACCCTAAGAAGAGCTGTTTCAGTAGAATGAGCTCTACGAAAACCTGACTGGAAGCTATCATAGATGTTATGTTCATCAAGAGCAGCTGTGAGTTGTTTAGCCACAACATTTTCCAGGATCTTGGAGATGAACGGAAGTTTAGAGATGGGACTGAAGCTGCTATGGAGAGAGGCGTTGAGGCTCGTTTTTTTAAGAAGCGGGTGGATTACAGTGTTCTTAAAGTAAGCAGGGACCTGACCAGAGACCAGAGAAGCATTAATTATAGAGAGCATGCTGGGACCGATGGACTGAAAAGCACTTTTAAACAAAGATGAAGGTAAGATCATAACATAACATGAACATAAACACATACAGGAAACCAACACACACAGACCAGTATCTATTATGGACATCAGAACACCCCACCATGCACAAAATGTCAGTAATCAGAACATTATATCACCGAGCAAACATGATAACAGAAGAAAGAGACCGTAAACAAGAGGACAAACACATACAACATGCTTTAAAGACCTGCAGATACCCGACATGGGCAATAAACAAAGGAAAACAACAAACAACAACAGAAAGAAAAAAACAACCTAAGCAAAGAACCAGAAACCCAGAAAGACAAGAACCAAAACCAGTGATAACCCTACCATACATCAAAAGCATAACAGAAAAAATAAGAGCAACAATGAAAAAAACACAACATAAACACACCAACAAAACCATACACAACAGTTAGAAACAGACTAGTACACCCAAAAGACAAGATATCAGCTGGACTTAAATGTGGAGTCATTTACGAAATCCCATGCAAACTCTGAAATAAACACACATAGGAGAAACCGGACGCCAACTCAACACACGAACAATAGAACATAGAAAGGAGTGCGAGAGAGAGGTAAGTCAAAAACACACAAGAGCAGCAAAAGAAGAAGCAGAAAGCACAATAAAGAGGTCAGCTGTAACAGATCACTGCACAAGAGAAAACCATATAATGGACTGGGACAACACAAGGATCATAAACACCAAACAACAAAAATACAAAAGATGGATTAAAGAAGCTATCGAGATAAGGAGACGTGAATGTGGGACCACGAACAGGGACGATGGAGTTTACACGTTGGACCGCGCATGGGACTGCATCATCGGAGAGGGGAGAGCGGGCAGCAGAGGGCGACAACGTCCTCTGCTGCCAGCAGATAAACGGAGAAGGAAGTGACGCCACCATCAGCGTCAGCCTGAGGAAGTCTGCAGCCGCAGACGAAACGTAGCGGGAAAACAGGTAACGAAACTGTTTCTGTGTTTTAAAAAAAGAACAACAGCATGGAATTAGAACCACGACACAGCAAGAACACACCTAAGATGAGGGTAAGATGTCGAGGGGGCATGCAGAGGTTTTCATAGAGTTCTGCAGATTATTCTGCTGCATTAACAAAGATTTTTGAGTTATTATTTCCCTCCAAAATTAATGGCATCAAATTGTTCTATGTGATAGTAAAATGTGAAACAGAGGGTGGCACAACTTCCCCACTGGCACAAATCACTCCACTCTACCCTATGAGAAAAACAATTGTTGTTGTTTGTAACTCACAAGTTATATTTTTAAAAAAGTTGCCTCAGATGACATTTGATAAGATGTCGTTGTTGGCTTCCCACCCCAAATACAAACTCTAAACCTCGCCACTGCAACCCGAGACAGTAACCCGAACATGTTTGTCATTTTCTAATGCAGTGTGTGAAAGTGGAGCAGCTGGATCTGGTCCAAAAACTAAACAAAAATCTCAGATTTAGGAGAAAGGAGCACAGTCTGGTCACTGTCATGGGATTATTTTAGGTCCCCCGTGTTCTGTGCATTAGAAATGATGCAATGCCCGCCAGAGGACAGAATTTTCTTTCTGTTTTGAACTTCACAAACTTTCTAGAGAGTCATCAGTATGATTAAGGAAGCCCATTTAGGCCAAAAGGCAACACTGACCCTCATTAATTATATATAAGGCACAAACTCAGAGGAAGGCTGATAGTTTGCTCAGATTATTCTGGATAAAACGATAACAGCTTTAGCTTGATTTCTGAAACTTGAAAGCTAAATCTAAGAAGCTGTTTTCTAAATGCAGAGCAGATTTACAAGTTGAGCTGTCAGCAGGAACCGTAGATTTATACATTAGTCCTTCCGCACACATAAACAACAAAGGGGTCCCTTTCAGTCGCATAGTCCAAATCCCAAACACACACAAACCTACGCTCCAGAGGATGTAGGGACTGTAATTACGAAGGTATGGGGATGCCGTGAAAACAACTGCCACTGTTTGCTTCCTACACCCACGCAACCACCAATGCAATTTCATCCTTTGAAGACTCAAAAGCAGCAGCGTTGAGCTGATGCAGATAATGTGAAGTGATTCACCATTTCCCTCATTTAGAACTCATCTGGGACAAAATGGGAGAAAAGATCAGCAAGAGACCCAAATGGAGAGAAGCACCCAATGCTTTTTGCTTCATGACTTTAGAAGATGCCATGAAAATGACTCGCTCAAATAATGCCAGAATGAAATGAAACTGGAGTAACTGGTTACCCTCGGTGCTCCCATCTGTTAATCTGTTAGAACTAAAACACAACATGATCCAGGATCTTCCTAGAACAAACGATCTTTCCGGGCTCCCGTAGTGGTGTAAGTAAAACCATGTCCCTGGGGAACTGGAGGACATGCAACAACTGGATCCTCACACCAAAAGATCTTCAATCCAGGCGTTACCGTGGTAGCAGCACACAACAGAAGAGAGCTGGCAAAGTGAGGACTATCAAAGAATCAGAATTAGAAGGCTTTTATTGTCATATGTGCGAGAATGACAACATTAGGGTCAGGTGACTGTAGCAAAGCAGCTGGAGTGGGCAGTTCTACGATTGTCATTCATGAGTCCGAACGCAGAAGAGAAGAAACTATACTTGTGGTGAGAGGTTCTGGTCCGAATGGATCAGAGCCTCCTGCCAGATGGGAGCGAGTCTTAAGACTGTGTCCTGGGGGAGACGGGTCTGCTGTGATCCGACCTGCACGCCTCAATGTCCTGGAGGTCTACAAAAAAACCAAATCAACAATCAAACATACAGCTCCACAAAATATTTATGCCGCTGCTCAACGACCCAAGATCGAACGAGCTGGAAAGCAAACAGGGTAAGGAATGAGAGGAAAATTAAAATGCAATAAGGAAAGAAGCAAAACACTAAGACCGAGCCTCAAACTCTGACAGTGGGTGATTTCCGTGTCAAGAATGTGAATGTTAATGGCAGGAATACCAGAACATACTGTTTTCCAACTGATACGGTCACTGAGATGATCCCGGGTGTTTATCAATCCTTGCCAAACATCCAGCTGCTAATCATACCTTTTGGTGCAAATGACATTGGGAGAGCAGTCAGAGATGCTGAAGCAGGACTGTACCACTTTGTCGGGATCACTCAGCTCCATGAAAACTAAGGTGCTTATCAGTGGCTTGTTACCGCCGGTCAGAAGGAGCAATGAAAGATTCAGCAGGTTGTTGGCCCTGTTTGCTGCATGCAACAGAGAGAAAGTCCACTTTTTTGATCATTTAAGCTTTTTCTGGGATCACAGACACTTTTCACAGCAGATGGGATGTGCCTGTACAAGTCTGGAGTGAAACTTTTAATTTCTAACCTTTTGCACATCCTGCGTATTTCTTCTGCCTGCTCCACCAAGAACGCCAAAAAACCCGAGGAGCCAAATCAGGATATCATAACACAGCACGTCAGCTATTGCTCACCATGCCACGGACAATGTACAGGAAGATAAAAAAATAAACAAGACAGCAAAACACAACAATTCTGTGAACACACTAAAGAACCACATCAGCCAAATGGAAGTTAAATGTTCCCTTTTTGGTCAAGCGGTCACTCCTGGAGCTAAAGTTATGACTAATAGGATCAGTTCCTAGAAAACTTCACTGAGCTTCTCTCTGTTATCACAACAGACTTTGAACATCTTCTCATAACTGGTGACTTTAATCTTCGTATTGATGATGCTAATGACAAATCTGCAGATGAAGTGCTTGAATTATTTGATGTGCAACAACATGTTCGTTGTCCAACACACACTCAAGGTCACACACTAAACTTAATCTTAACCAAAATGTTGATGCCTCAGACATTATTGTTAAGGATGTGGGTCTCTCTGACCATTCCTGTGTTTTTCTGAGGTTTTTCTGAGGTATCAGTTTCACCTGCTACCTGTCACACTTTAGTTGTTCTCCACAAAAGGTCTCTGAGTGATTAAACTGCTTCAGCTGTGCTGATTCACTTCTAGAGTCCTTGGCATTATTGCAGCTGAAAAGGTCAAACTTATCTCTGGCAAACAAAAAGCTCCATAGAGGTTCATTAAATCAGTTACTAATCAGAAAAGAGAACGTAGGAAAGCTGAGAATTATTTGAGGAAAATAACCTACCGGGTCATTATGAGACCTTCTGAAAGCAGTTTAGCGCTTACAACTTTGAATTAAAGGTTGAATATGTAACACAGACACTATAGCAACATCTAGTGTTTAGAGGTAATACTGCAACAACAGAACACATTTTCTAGCTGCCGGGGTGCTGGTTCACTGCTGATACGTGAAGTGACCAGCCAGCATCACGTCCACTGACGGATTTTACAGGATAGGGACTAATTTCTACTCATAAGTTTATTAAACAACAGTTTTTAATGTTAGAACATCTTCTGGGCTCAGAATCAGCTGCTTGACTTAACGAGCCCACCATTTTACACAGTCCCAGCCTCGCCTTGCCAAGCAGACTTTTTACCGCAACAGTGCCATCCTCAAACAGGCAAAAAGGTTTTGTTAACAATCATTCATTCCATTATCTATTAAGGCCATCAACAAACAAAAAAGCACAAGATGAACATGTCCAAGCACACTGATGGCTATAGGTAAGCATCCTTCTGTCCAGGGGGTTGCAGAAAATCTGTAAGTCAGTCTTTTTTAATTATAAAAAAGTGTCACGTTTGAGCCAGGAGGTGGTCAGGACCCAAGATGCAGAAACCCAGAACGACACAAGGCAGGAGAGTAGTAAAACGTAAAATCCTTTTATTGGGAGTCAATGTCCAAAAATCCAAAAGTCCAAGAAGGGGCAGGAAGCCAAGCCTAAAGTCAGTAACCCGACTGACAAAAACAAAAAGCTCTTTGATGAGCAAAACAGAGTTTCACGAGGAGGAACAGAACAACACTGACAACGACAATGGACCAACGCACACTGAGAGACAAGACAGGGTTTTACACACAGGGGCTGGGTGATTAGGAAACGAGCAGCAGGTGCGTGGGGAGAGAGAACCAGAGGAGAGCCTGATGAAATCAATAAACCAAATGAGAAGGGAAAACTAAGCAGAGGAGGGGAATAAGCCATAACCTATGAGACTACATAAATAAACCTAAAAGAGTCAGGGCACAGGAGAACCAAAATATAAATAACTAAAGACCTGAGGAGTGAGGGAGAAATAAACAGGTGGAGAAGGAAAACACACACACTAAAGGAGACTAATGAAAACCTGAACCTATAGAAAACTACGGGGAGTGACTAGAAGGGAACCTGAGAGGAAACCTGGAGGGGACTGGGGACCACAGGGACACAGAACCCTAAGGGGAACCCCTGGGCTGGGGAACACAAGGACACAGAAACCTAAGGGGAACCCCTAAGGGGAAAACCTGGAGGCGACTGGGGGACCACAAGGAGGCACCTGAGGGGGAACGCAAACAAGGAGACATATAAGGGGAACCTAGAGAGGGATGGAGAACAGAAGGAGACACATGAGGAAACCTGAAGGGGGCTGGGGACCACAGGGACACAGAACATGACAAAAAAGAAGAACATTTCTAATAAAAAACATATCTTGTATTTTTTCTGTGAATGGATGTGATTTCAATCTGAGTCCCTGCATTGAGAGTTACAGCAGAGAGAAAAAGACAAGCTTCCCTAATCCCAGTTGTAAATCAACTCTTTAAGGATGAAAAGCACCAACTCAACTCCAGACTCCCACTCCTCTCTGAAACCCTTCACCCACACTGTACACATGGAATGTCATTTACAATTGATCATCTAGTTTCCTGTTGTTTTCTTATAATCTGACCATCCCCATCATCACTAGTTGACCTTCCGGCTCGAAAAACAAACTAACAAAACATTTCCCCCTCCTTTTCCTTCTACTTCCTAACATCCAAGTTTCTATTTCTGTCTCATAAAATCTGTTTAACTGAACTGATATTGGCGGCACGTTGAATGTCTGTGTGCTTTCCTGCAGCTTTGTGGTTTGTCATGTAATCCAAATGGCTCCACAGAGTCCTCAGAGGCCATCCTTTCAAACAGAGCTGAGTGGACGCTTTGTGCAGCTCCTGATGTGAATGTGTGATAATAAAACTACCCTAGCTGTTGTCGGATGGTGCTGAGAGAACGGTCTGGCTGAAAACCCAAAGAGCATCAATAGGCTCTGTAATGACTGCACAGATCAGCTTCAAGAGGATGTCTGAAAACAACCCCATGGTGCATGTCAGTGAATAATAGTCCATATTAGTGAGGCTGGTGAATCTGACATGCAGACAAGGACATTGGTTGCATATGAAACACAGCACGTTCTCAGGCCGAGTCAGGCTGAGCTTCACGTTGCCATGGAGCCGGGAGTTGCTATGAGGCCAGCGTATGCTGAAGGATCTCTTTAAGCACCGACAAGGACTCATGCTGGAGGGAGAATTTCACAAACAGATGTATGTACTACTTCTCCTGCTGGAAACGACAAATCAATAAACATAAACTATTATTTAGGACATAACAATAAAAATTTAATTTTAGAACAAGGTATGAATAATGTACTACTGCAGTCTAAAAGGTGTTGTTTTCTCCTGACCATGTGCACCAATGAAAGTGATCTCAGTCACTCTGAACACCGTCATCCGCATCTCTGCTAATAAACAACCAGCTGGCTCAGTCCTGAACTGGGTTTGTACAGATGAACGGCCACTTTAATAGGAACACACAATCAAGTACTTTCCTCAAATCAGACATTCACATGGTACACACTCAGTGTGACTCAGTAATGACGACCAAGCATCTGAATGAGGAAGAGAAAGGATTTAGGTGAATTTGAAAGCAGCATGGTGGTTGGTCTCAGACAAGCTTGTCTGAGGTTTACTGAAATTACTGATCACCTCCCCAAGAACCATCTCCAGGGTTCACAAAAGTGGTCTGAAAAAAGAGAAAATATAAAGTGAGCAGTTGTGTGGATGTAATGATCAGACTGGTTCCTACCACTGCAGAACAGCGTCTCTGAACCACATCATGATGAACCTTGAAGCAGATAGACTCCAGCAGCAGGAGACCACACCAGGTGTCTCTAATGTCAGTTAATAACAGGAAACTGAGTCTACGATTCACACAGGATCACCAGAACTGGACCAGAAGAGACGGGAAAACCTTTCCTGGTCTGGCAAGTCAGGAGTTCAAACGGTTGAGTCAGAATTTGGTGTCACCATCATGAAAAATGTCTGGAACCCTGGTTCAAACCCCACAGCCTACCTGAGTATTAATGCTGACTATGTCCATACCATTCTGATTCCCATCATGAATATAAGTGTGTGATGCTTTCACATCAGTGTGGACCAGAACCTCTGAGGAAGGTTTCTAACATCTTGTTGGATCTATCACGAAGAATTAAGGCAGTTCTGAAGGCACCATGTGGTCCAGCCTAGTACTAAATAAATCTTTGGTCCTCAGAACTTCAGTCTGAAGTAGGAAACTATAGGTTTACCTTTCTAGTCACTGCTGCACCACAAAACTTCATGTTTGTAATAAAAGTAATACAGAGGAACAAGAGGGCCAAATGGTGCTGCTGTTCAATTGATCAAGTTGTGCTTTAGCGGTGGAAGTGAGAAGGTTTCTCTCCTGTGTGGTAATCTGAATACGTAGGCTGTGCTGCGCGCACACACCCACACCCAAACACACACACACACACACACACACACACACACACACACACACACACACACACACACACACACACACACACACACACACACACACACACACACACACACACACACGCGCGCGCACGCACGCACGCACACACGCACGCATGCACACACACACCTCCTCCATGATTTCTCCAGTCTGGGCTACACTGTAGGAATGTGTAGCCTGAGGACAAAGGTGAAGCTGAGGCCATCCTCATTTTGTCCAGCAGCACCTGTTCCTCAGCTTCAGACAGAAGGATGACAAACTGCATGTTGTGGGAAAAGCATCAGTTTTATACTAAATGAATAATTTGTGCTTTGAAACTTTTTTTTCTGTTTGGTGCTGGAATACTTCCTGACAGACTAAGCTTTAGATAGACAGGAAGTGGGAAACGGAAGTGAGCTCCTTTCCCCACTCAGTTAGTAAACATGTTTCTCACTGATTAAAACTGTGCAAAAGCTTTTGCATATACAAATGATACAAATACAAATGATACAAATACAAATGATACAAATACAAATGATACAAATACAAATGATTTTACAATAAATTGTTCAAAATTGTGTTCATATGTAAACTTCCCAGCAAACAGTCAACGTCGCATGGACGTGCAGATCATGTCTATACTGAGTCCGTCGGTCCAGACCACATCTGTAGGACGTTCAACCTAGGTCTTTGCACAGTGGGTTCTGGAGCAGTGCCACGCCTCATCTCTCCACCACCTCAAAAGCCTGCGCACACCCATCTCACTGTTTATCACGCTCGTTCCACCACCACACTCCCTTGTCCTCACATGACCATGTCCTCACCTCTCTTTACCCATTTAACCTGCCTGTCCCTCAAATTCTTTATCCCATTATCCCCCCATCTGTTAAACACTTCTTCCCTCCTCATCCCTTCATACTTTTCCTCTTCCCTTGTTCCGATTTCAGGTCCATGTCTTCTTGTTTCAGGTTCTATGTGGGCGGTCCTCCACACCGAGTTCTCAACCAGTTGTTGGACGAGCTAAATCTAATCATGACACCCATGTCAAACATTTGTCATTTGGTGGGTTTAAATTAATCACATCACACTGGATCAATGTATATTGACTCAAAATGATTAATTTAAGTATGTAGAGTGAAAACATTAAAGCTCACTAAAGCCCTTTTATCAGTGTGCGTGCTGCACATGCTACCTGTGATCTCCATGGGTGTTATTCCAGTTGGAGATGCTGCTGAGTGCTTTTTGAAGCCATCTGTACCACTATCCTTATCATGTTTTATCTTTTGCTATCTGGCAGCTTATGAACTACACAAAATGTTTTCAGCACATGTAAATATCATTAATAATACTGTAAATGTGAATTGAACTCGAACTGTAATCAACTGATTTATTTTACTTTACAACAGCGTGGCATGCTGGGAAATTGTTCCGTCGAGCTGAATCATGAACACAGTCTATTACCACGATTAAGTTAGCGTTACACAATTCAATCGTGTTCATCTTACAAAAGTGATCCAATTATGTAGAACTACATGGAAGGAATAAGTAATTTGAACAGATGACTTCCATTTTCTTCATCAGTTGGACGATCTCCTCAGAATTTTTATTTTCTTTCAGTTGAACTGATTTCACATGTATATTTGCTGTTACTTCAGCTGCCCTCAGACAAAATCAGGAAGCATGCTTCTCTTTCCAGTTACAGAAAACAAAATGAAACATGTATGTCTATGCTTCTTTATGGATACAAAATCACTGCAGTGCTTGTGCAGCTAAAACATGTTCAGAAACTCTGAGTAACCGATCGTATTTCCATAAGCACAAGTTTTACATGTTTCTCAGTGAAAGACCTTTAACATAAGTGGTTTAAAAACTAATCTATAAATACAGAGGCTTTATCCAAAGCTTTCCTACCTTGTCTAGAGTGAGAATATTAGGAAAGCACTTGGATGCATTAGGATTAAATTACCTACTGAGAGAGGGATGCTAAGGCTTAAATTAAAACTTCTAAAAACTGATTTATTTTTTCTATAAAACTTTTAGAAAACCTTAGTTTTCAGCCTCATAAACCAGAAATATAAAACATTCCTGTTTTTGAGTAGAATACGGACTTTATCTGTTTTCTAGAAAGCTCACAAATGTCTCTTCTGGTCTTAACGGGTTAAAACACTTGCTGTACCCATCTTCTCAGAAATGTTTAATCATTAAAAGGGAGTCGCTCCATGATGCATTCCTTTCTCTGCCAGTTTTGTTTGAATGAACAATCCTGTGTGGAGGAGTTCTGCATAAAGAAAGCGATGTTTAAGGAGTCTGTTTGACCCGGTTCTTGGTGACTGATAACCTTGAGTTTCAGTTAAACAAACTTTGTTTATTCATATTTTCTCTCAGGTAAAGGTCAGATCTGAAATGTGTACAAGTTTAAAAGAAAAAAGAAAGAAAACAGTATTTTATATAGCACCTCTCTAGATAAAAAGGACGAGGCACTTCCCAAGAACAAACAAAAATAAAATGATTTAAAAAATGATTAAAAACTTCATAAGTGATTAATTAATGTAAGGAAAGGGAAAGAGAAAACGAATAAGAAAGAGGTAACACATTTTAACAACACTTGTAGTTTTTCCACACCAGCATTACCTGATGCTTCTCACAACTTGGTCTTTTGGGACACGCTGACTTGTGAAGCCCACACTGCCACTGAGTCTGAGTGTTTGCTGAAGGAGCAGCTTGATGCAAGCTAACGATGCTATCCTAGAGATCATAGCTAGAATGCATGTCTAACAGATGTCCCTGAAAGCCGGATGAACACGTTTTATTCCTATTTATATAATCAGATTATTAACAGTCTCACCAGTCTTCACTCTGGATAATAGGTCAATCTATGGGGCAGTAAAGCTGATGCATGATGCTGGTACCAGGACTAATGTAATTCAGGGGACAGACCAGTGAGTAATGACACAATCTGGAGTCAGTAAATGTGATCCATGAACAACAATGCTACCTCAGCACCGCAGCTGGTTTGCTTCTCTTTGTAGTGTTACAGTGAGTTGCTGTGATTTACAACACTGCTCATAAAGCCTCCTTCCTGTCTGTGGAGCAATAAGGCTGCTGGTTTCCTGAACTTCACTGGTTATCCCTGATTTATCCTACAAATCCTGAAGGTTTCGGACCTTATTGTCTTGTGTCTGTTTACTGCGGACTCCTATAAACCTGAAGCCACTTTGTTTATGACTTCCATGACCTGCAAATGGAAACCAAAACAAAACGTGGCAGCTTTTTTCTAAACATACAAAAAAACCTGTGGTCCCCGCCTGTGTGCACTGCTGCATTTCATGTGTTTTGGGTGAGTGTTTAGGTGGTATTTATACTCATATATTCAGTTCATTTAAAGCTGTTCACACTAAAGGTCATGTCAAAGCTCAGTACAACAAGTCTCGTTCAGGTAATCATCCTGATTAGGGCTGCAGCCACGGAATATTTTAGTATTCGAGTATTCTATCGAAGCCTCCATCGATTAATCGAGTATTCTATTTGACAATGTTTCAAGTGAAACAAGATTATGGTTTGCTGCTAAAAATATGAAAATAAAAATGATAAAAGGCTCAATAATATATAATAAACTGGTGTTGTCTAGTTCCCGCTTTCCCAGATGATATTTGCAGTTCATAAATATTTTATGGAACAACATTTGACTCACATTTCATTCACAATTTAGGTTTGCATTGACCTCATCCTATAGTCAAAATAACATACCTAAAAATGTTAAAATATAATGAGTAGAATTTAATTATTTCATTAAAATGTTCAGCAGTAAGCTGCTAGAAATGCTAACATTTAATTTCTACTTGTAACAATGTACTTGTGGTATATTTATTTTATCATGCACGGGTTGGCAACATAATCTAGTCTAAATTGTGTTGAAATATAAAAGTGTTAGTGAATTATATACTACAACGGCTTAACAAAGGCTTCTGCGGTGGACGTAGCAGACTCGTAGCAACCATAGAAATGTATATAAACACTAGATGCCTCATCCCCACTGTTCGCCAATGGGATGCGACGTAATAACGTGGCGACCATCTTACCTCAGACAGCTGCCCCCTTTCTTTACATTGGAGTGTATGGTGCAAGTACTAATTAAACAACTCTAACTTGCTCAATTTTTAACCGATTTTCAAAAGGTTTGATTTGTTATAAATGCCAGAGATGTGTCTATGAATTAGGATGGGTTTGGCCCAGAAATTCTCATTATTTCACTCCACAAAGCATTTAATCTTTCATAGATAGCCCATTTATTGTAAGCTACAGTAACTTACATAGCCTAATATTATATTATATAGATCTATCTATATATATATATATTCCTGGTTTGTGAAATAAGATGTGTGTAGAGATGAGATTTCAAGGTTCTTTTGAGGTAAAGCCCACACTAACAGAACACAGATACAAAATGTGCCCCCCAACAAATCAGACAACCGACACCAAAATCACATCTGTCAGCCAGAACCGGTCTGCCAGCAATAAAATGTCACCCAGCAAATTATTTTGTATTTTCACTATTTCTTAACTTTTGTTTTCTTATTTATTGACTTTCGTTTATTAATTATAAGCTCTTTGGAAATGCTTTCTGAAAAAGTTAGGAAATAATCAAAAGATAGATGTGATGGATTACAGTAATAAATAAGATAGATGGACAATGGACTGATCTTGTGAAGGAGATTTTCAACATTCATAAAACAAGATGAACAATGTTTGGAAGAAGGTAGCAGCAGCAACGGAACAGCTGGTTCAAATTATTTTATTTACATAAAAACAATTAACAGACAGAATAATGTCCAAGTGTAGGTTTTCTTTGCAACAGTTACAGACGAAAGGTGATCCCACGTTGTCTCGGTTTGTCACAGCTGAGATTCAAGCATCCGTCGGCTGCATGAAGGTCAGGCATGTTGACCCTCGAGCTTCACAATTAATAAAGACGTATTTCTGCAAACATAAATCTAGAAATGCCCTGTTTTAATATATCTCTGTATAAGTTTGGTGTAACAAACCAAGACGCTTAAAAATCACGGGCAATTTAGCATTAATTTACTTAAAATAAAACGAGCGACTCCCACTGAGGTAAATAGTCAACTTTGTTTTGCTGAGCAGTGCACCCACCGTAGCCTCGTCATCTCTAAGCCAAATTAGACAGCTAGTAAATACAGAAACTTCCACAAACAGCCATTTACACAACTATCGAGCTTTCGTAAAGTCGTTATTGGTTTTGTAAAACCACATAAAATATCGATTGTGGTCTCAACCTGAATAACATGCAGATAGCCTAGGTGGGGCCCATGGTTCACAATTAAGTCACTTTCTAAAGCAAAAGTGTCACTTTCAACATGTGCAAGTATGTTGGTTCAAGCCCATGTGTTCTAAGGGTTGTAATAAGGCAAACAGCTTGTAAATCCGTTAATATTTCATCGAGTTAAGGGTGTTTTTGTTTAAGCTGATCACTCACCTTTCAGCTGCTACCATTGAGAGCAGAGCGGTCTGTTGTCTGAGGTAAGATGGCCGCCATTTAGCTACGCCCTCGACTTCCGCTTTCGCCATCTAGTGTTTATATACACATCTATGTATATAAACCTCTACATATATCTATATACATATCAGACTCTATCTACATATCAACATCCAAACGGTAGCTGCAGCGGCTCTGCCCCCCACTGGTGCAGAGATCACAAATAAAAGGGTTGATGGGGATTTTTCTTCCGCTTGTGGAGTTTAGACGCTCACAGCCATCAAGTTTTTTCCGAACCTCACTTGCTTGTGTGAATGCTACCCGCTAGCTTAGCATTAGCAATTATGCTTGTAGTTCAACTCTTCATCCCAAACTTTGGACTGTGTCTGCCTTTTACAATGGTTTCTGTCTTTGCTGGTTTCTCTATTTTCCTCCAAAGCACCTAGATGACCACATTGTGCTCCAGTGACATGGAATCAGACTGTGGAGTGCACATTTAACAAAGCTTCGAATCAGTGAAAAATGAATCGAGGAATTTAATGAATCGAACTATTCGAATCATTCGATGATTCGTTTCAGCCCTAATCCTGATCAGATTCGCCAGAGTAGTAAAGCCTGCAGACTCAGTTGAATCTTCACATGACTGTGGTTCTGAGCAAGCATGCAGTGGGTAACAGTGGGAAGCGCAGCTTACGTTAAACAAGAAGAATCCTCTGGAAGAACCAGAAGCGGGCTCAGGAAGGACATCCTACAGGAAATCTACAGGAACCGTGGGCGGTAACTGCACCCAGGTGTGGCATCTGATTCACTAAGTAAATACAAAACAAGATTTGTGTTAAAACTTCATAATATGTATTCAAATGTCAGGGTGCTTTGTCAAACAAAGTAAAAGCAGCAGTCTTAAACAAAAAAATATTTTGGGAACAACTTATCCCAGATATGATATCAAAATCAGGATTATACAAAGGTACATGTCTTCATATTGGAAATGGAGATGAGAAAGCAAGGTGAGGGTTTTGTGTCAACTTGTTAGGAATAAAAGAGAAGGCAAGACAGAAATTCCCATCACCCACCGTGCTCAGACATGCCTGGAAAAAGCACGGCTCTTTTTGCTGTGTTAACAAGCCCACCAAATCAGTAGGTGGATGTCGTACACGAGACTTTTCCGTGATTTGTCCAAACAAAAAACATTTTTGCTAAATGGCAAAGATAAACTTCTGTATTTGAGTGTTGTATCATTGAAGTTTAGCTTATAATGTTAGCAAAGAAATAAAAAAAATAAAAAAAAACCTCAACAATTGAACAAGCTACATTTTGAGATTCAGAGGCAAATGTATTTTTAACCTCTTCAAAACTGTTGCTTTGCTTGTTTTTTCTTTATGTATTCAAGAAAAACATATATATTTATAGGTACCTTTCCAGCAATAGCCTTGAAATGTGCAGCACAAAACTGGCAAGAAACACCAGTAAGTCTAAGTTAAGATGAATTCTGGTGGCACTGAAGCCCTGGCTGCAGATGTCGTAGGGATAATCAGCAGATTGAAGGGAGCAGCTTCATCTTGGTGTGCCTCAGTCTGATTCATATACAAACATCAGGGTGGAGCTTCCTGCCTCTTCCTGGAAGAGCTCATCTCAGCCCAAAATCTCAATTAGACGGCCTGTTAAGTGACCCCCCCCCCCCCAAAAAAAGGGAGAAAAACTGTCCGGTTCAACTGCCAGGACACGGGCTACTAAAGGCTTTCCCCTGAGACATTTGCTAAATGTATAGACCAAATGACTCAGTGGAAAGTGATAGTCAGACGTTGGCTGCTGAGGATGGGTTTTAGGACAGCTAACGTGTACATGAATTGTCTTGTGAATTCCCTTGGCTTCCAGCCCACTTAGAAAGCTTCCTCAGTGAACAGAAAAGTTGGAGTGGAAGGTGAACAAAGAAGTGGTAATCAAAGAAGTCTCTCCCTTTCTTTTGATCACTGAACAGCTGTTTTTGCAGGCCGCTCTTACTCACACACTCTTGGCAAAGAGTCAGAAAATGGGTGCATTCTTGTCAAGGGGGGCCAGGGTTGCCAAAATGGGAACAACTATATGGATAAATCTGTGCAGTCTTTGGGCTTCAGTGCCATCTGAGAGGAAGAAATGGAGAGAGTCAAAACTGAAAATGGAATTTTGAAGAACAGGACTGATCTGAGCAAGTTTCATTTGTCTGGAGAACATTTTCTTTAAGGATGAAATAATGGAGTGTCAACAGTCAATAAAAACCAAATAGGATCATTTGTAAAGTATCTCAGCTGTGTGGAAGTCACGCAAAGAGAAATTCATCTTTGGATGTTTAGCTACAACTGATTGCATTAGAAATCAACCAAACTCAAGATGGCCACAGCCTTGGCCAAAGCAAATCTGCTACAGCTCTGTTGGTGTTAAAGATATTTAGCTAAACTGTGGGGTGCTGGCAGCTAAAAGTTACTAATATCATATAGGCTACTCTGAACATTACATTTGGAAATTAACATTGTGTCATTAACTTTGTCCAATAGATGGATTTTATTGGAGTTGTCAGAAAGATTTAGAACATTGGAACATGGACAATGGCTTAAAAACCAAGTTTATTCATTTTTTTCAATACCATTTGTTGTGGTCTTTGGTATAAATGAATGCCTTATGAGTCAATCTCTGAGGAAAAGAAACTCTGGCACTCCAGTTTGAGGAAGTAGATGGTAGCTGTAATCTTAGGATGTTTCTCAATGCCAAGGAACCTCGCCTTGACGTCTTGGTCCCGCCCCTGTTGCCTAGGAGATACGTCATCGAACCGCCAAGGCGTGTTCCAATGTTCATGTTCTACTGAGGTGTCTGTTCTCCGTTTGTTAGCCATTTAGCTAGCTGAGCAAGGATATATGGGAGTTGCCTTGTAGCCTAGCCTTGGTCAAAAATTTCCCATAATACACCGCAGTATTTTCAAGATGATGGCGGATCAGAAGCCGGCAGCTACTTCGGGGGTAAATTTCAAGTTTAAATGCAAGTCAACTATTTGTAGCAATTGAGCTGATATCTAAAATGTTTATACATACGCAGTTATCAGTGGTGAGTTAGTTGCTTAGTAGTTGCAGCTTTGGCGCGCACAAACACACACTCACACCGGCAGTCTAGTCTCAACTCCTTTTTTTACACCCCACGCCAGTCCAGCTGTCATAACCTCCTCGCTCTAGCTCCTTGTAACACGTCTCGTCTCCTTCTTCCCGGTTCCTTACTTCTTGTGTGGTACTTTATTATGAGTGTGTGTACTAATACATTTGAATTAAGTGCAATTTCTGCTGCCATTCACAGTCAAGAGTAGGGGTGTCCAAAATTCTCTAAATGAACAATAAAACAGTTGATCACTGTTTTAATTAAAAAAGGAAAAAAAATGGGATTAAAATTCAAAATAAAAAAGTGAAGTGTTGTTCTAGATCGGGGGTCTTTAAGCCTGCTCCTCGATGACTACTATCCAGCATGTAAGTGGTTAAAAGACTTTTTAAGTGCCCATGGAATAGGTGATTCAGTCACTGACTCGTGTGTTAGAGCAGGGAAATGACTAAAAACATGCTTTATTAAGGCTTGCAAAGTCTGAACACCCAAGAGATCAACAGGATGCTGAAGACGCAACTATTAGACAATGACCTAAGGCTCCTCGATGCCGCAAATTGGCGGTATTGTTTGATAAAAGCGGCTTAAATCTCACTATTTTAGAAATGAAATTGGGGACTGCACAAAATCACCCAGAGGGCCACAAATGGCCACGAGCTGAGCATTATTTTGGACATGTCTGGTCTAGGGATAGGTTTACTGAATATTTGTTGCAAAGTCAGTTTAGGTGTAAATTTAGCCTCTTCTAGAAAAGAATGCCACCAATTTGCCACAACACTGAGTCGGCATCAGGGAGCCTTAGGTCATTTAGAAATAGTCAGACCGTGGCAGTAATGAAGCAATCACATCCTTTTACAAAAGGCTATGCAATGGTGGTATAAAGGTGGGTAGGAGTTGGTCTCTGCGCTGCAGTGGACTTCCATTTTCCTTGGACTTAACTCACTTTTTATTACAATCATTACGTTTTTTTCACAAGCCGTGGATGGTCAGGAGGTCTGAGCTCCTGCTCTAACGGAGAGAAGCCCCCAGAGCACTGCATTGCTTCAGTTTATCATCTCAAAGGATTCTATTCGAAAAGTAAAATGTACTGCTGCTTTTACTTTTATTTTCCACACCGTTGCCAGCCGTAGCTCGACAGTAATTCCACACGTGATCATGACACTTCCTTCTGTTGCACAAAGACGTAATATGCATTCACAAGTCCGGCATTGCGGTCCTATGACTACTACCAAGCGGGCGGCATGAATGCTGAAAAATTCCCACAGTCATGCCGCCACGGAGCGTTCATAAGACACACCGTAACGGCAGTATTACGCTGACTAGCCGGCATAGTGTGTCTTATGAAAAAGGCTTTTATGACATTTAAAAATTTTATTTAATTTTAATTAGTTTTTATTTTTTTGCTTGAAAATTAATTACTTCAAGTAGTAAAAAAGTAATATTCTTTTTAAAAAATATATTTAAGAGAAAAGCTACACTTTTTTGCCTTGGCTAAGCTTTCACATCAGTCTTGTAGAAAAAAATGCTATTTCTCCAAACTGAGGTTGTTCAGGGAGGTTCTGTGGCATGGCCTGCTTGTGAAATGATGGTTTCCGAAAGTATCTGATCTGCACAAAGCAATAGTATTTTCATTCAGAGCGAAGCGTTGAGAGGAAAAGGAAACCCAGTCTGTAATCCACACTGCTGTGTCTGGTGGTGGGTGAGCGAGTGCACTTGTTTCAGGAGGGTGAGGAGAGGTCTGATGGGGGAGGGAGGAAAGAAGGAAGGGGAGGCAGGCACCGACACCTAGGCAGTGATTACACCGAGTCGGTGCGAGGAGGGAAGCCGCGGCTCCGAATGGGAATGTCTCTTTGAAGCAGCGCAGCCCCTACCTGTTGGACCTCACTGCAGGACGGTGTCGCGTCGGCTCGGACCCGCAGGACCTCAGAAAGGACCAAAGTAACAATTAGAGCATGTTTCCAGGACTGCTGCTGTGTGTGGCTGTGGCCGTGTACCACGGGACTCGGACCTGCTGTGGATTTAATCTAGATGAACGGTTTCCTGTGATCAAAGAGGGGAAAACCAAAGGGAGCTTGTTCGGCTTGTCTGTAGCGCTGCACGATCAAACGCTGGGATCCGGACAGTACCTGTAAGTTCTGAACTCTGCATGTCGGGAGGAAACGCATTTTACCTGCGTTAATAAACTTCGTGTGCACGCTCACCTGCGCAAAAAATTAAAAGCTCGCGATAGTTGCAATGTTCGCGACTGTTTCCCATGGGATCTCTCTCTCTCTCTGCTAAGCTTCTCTTGCTGGGGTCCTCACATTTTAACCATACACGCCTGACTCATGAAATGAGAAAACTCAGAATACAGAGGCAAATAATTTATTAGATGACGAAACATTCTAATAACGGCCATGCATTTTATTGTTTACTGTATAATAACATCAATAAAGATAAATGAAATTGACCCTTGCCACCTGCCATACTTGGGTTTTCCAGCAGATGGCAGATCTGGGGTTAATGCAGCAGGTTTTTGTGGAAAGTAAAGCGCTAGAGGTATTACAAACAAAGAAATTGGCATTCTGGCTTTGCTAGCATCCTTTTATTTTGTTTTGTGTACTTTCACCACTTTGATTTGTGGCGGTGCTGTAAAAACTCAAAACAATCTACAAAAATGCTTTCAAATATTCAGCTTTTATGTGGCACTCCAGCAATTAAAAAAAGAATACTTTTCAGTCTGATCCTATTTTCTAACATTACTGTGCACTCACGTCCGACTGAGACATCTTAGCTTTCATAGCAGCTCTTCCCTGCCTTTATAGCAGCACTGTCTGACTGTGTTCATATCAATCCGAGGCACAAGAAACTGATTCAAGATGTAGGCTTGGTAATTGCTAAGTTTACACACGTTGGTCACAATTAGTTTTTAAAAGTGCAAATAGTGTCAGATTTATCAGACAGACAGGTGTATGGAGCCACTCTGCAGGTTTAAGAGTTCAACAGCTGTGTCTGTGTGGTGGGGCTGTGAAAAGTTGTGTTAAAGTTCAGAAATGTCAAACAGCACATTATTGCACAACTAATTAGGTTTATTTGAAACAGCTCAGAAATTAAATTAAACACAACAAGAGTCTCCATGAGTTGTGTCAGAAGTAAAAGTGGGTGGGGTCGACCACAGAGAAACATGCTGAGGGGTTCAGTCATTTCAGATGTTCTATCGAACATCTCTGAGCCTGCAGGCAGTGTTGAATTAAAACAAGACGCAGTTCTGTGGTGGTAATTATCCCTTCAGCTGTCACATTTTGTCATTTTAACATCTGATTAATGCCTTTTCACTATTTTCAATTAAATATAGTGAAACAACATCTTTATTCCAACTTTAAAAAAAGAGTTAATAACAAATTCTGATTCTCACTGGGGTCTCGTGTCTTTATCAAATAAAATATAAACAGAGACGAGAGGTTTTATTAGTTCTTAATCACCTTCCTGTTGAGTGGATTTGTGTTTCCTCATAATCTTGTTCACTGAGCCGTAACTGTTATAGGTTATTACTAAAACACAAATGCACACAACTTTGAATGGTTTTAATAAGCCTGAGCTGAAAAAGTTGGGTGTAGGATTTCACCCTGCTAATTACAGCTCCCTCTCCATCCTTCCATGTCCACGATCACACAGCACCCTCACAAGCTGCTGTTATCTGCATCACTGTTCCACTTTGAAGAGTAATGCAGGGAAAGAATTGTTAACTACGGCCAGCATCCTTTGTCTTGTCAGTGATGTTTAATAGCATAATCTGTGTAAAGTGGCGGACTGATGCGTGTGACAGAGATTTTCCATGCCAGCAGAACGGACGGCTGTTCTGCTGACATGTGAGAAGCTCTCTAGGCCCAGTCTTAGGGTGTTTCTCAATGTCAAGGCACCTGGCCTTGCGAGACGATGTCTTGCGAGGCCTGGCGCCTTTCTTACGAGGACACTGTCCTTCTTTGGTTAAAGAAAACAGTTAAATGGAACTGACTTGCATCACGTGGCCGCGGCTTCCACGGTGATCACTTAACGTCACGTGACACGGGAGATAACGTTATATTTCGTACGTATTAGTTTCAATATAAATATATAACGAGGCTTTTACTTTTTAAATTGTGTATATGTTTATTAAATAAAAAATATAAGTGAGTTACTACCCGCTAGACACCGAAGCTTCAACTACTAAGCAACTAACCAACCATAGATAACTTCTTTGGATCTAAAAAACATTTTAAATTAGTCGACTTACTTTTAAACTTGAAATTTGCCTCAGAAGTAGCTGCCGGCTTCTGATCAGCCGTCCTTTTGAAAACACAGTGATGTATTCTGGGTAATTTTTGACCAAGGCTAGGCTACAAGACACCTCCCATGTATCCTCGCTCAGCTAGCTAAACGGCTAACAAACGGAGAACACCCGCCTCAGTGGAACATGAACATTGGAACACGTCTTGGCGACTCCCGATGACGTATCTCCTAGGCAACCGGGGCGGGTCCAAGACATCAAGGCAAGGTTCCTTGGCATTGAGAAACGCCCTCAGAGAGACTGTTAAGGACTGCTACCCAAAACAGGAAACACAACAGTTTGATTTATTATTCTATATAGGTGGAGGTGCGGCGTGAGTGCGTGTGAAGAGGGTCAAATGCGTAAGAGTTGGCAGCCCTGGTGTGGACAGAAATATCCAGAGTTTTAGGTTTCATGTTACCGTCTGAGACAAAAATGCTGACGGCCCATGTGCGACCTGTGTTTACACTACAACATGGATGCCCTCAGAGTTGTGCTCGCATTTTCAAACTACATTTAACTAGTAGTTAAACTAGTTATAAGACTACATTTAAGAGCAATTCTGCCTCCTTATTGGTCCACACAAACAAGCTATGCGACATGTTTCATGTTTTGTTGAAGTTGAGCAGGAAGAAGAAATGGATACGATTCAGAGGAATTACTGCCACCTACATGTCTGGCATGCCTATGAATGTGCTAAACAGTGCACTTATGCGGTTACGTATGGATGGAGCTTTTTCTAAAAACAAGGTGGTGTGGATGCTATTTTTTGGGAAGGCTACCTGTGGACAACACCTCAGAATTAGCAGGCGGTGATGCTGTACATCATGATGTGAGCAGGCCATATGAATAAATTATCCTAAAGCGTTATATGTTTCTATTGGGTGTGATTCCAAATTATAACATCCACAATTTCTTTTAGTGAGATAAACATTCTGTCTTTCCTGTTTGCTGGGTACATTTTATTAGAGCTAACTCACTTCATGTTATCTTAAATAATCAAATCCAATTTTATTTGTAGACCATATTTTAGTGTATTTCGTGAATAACACTACATACAGATTAAAACACAGCCGTCATACGTCACCAATACACAACCAGTGCATTACACCCCAGCCCTCAGTCGTTCTCTCCACAAAACACAGCACAACCAATTGTTTCTTTTAGAGGTGCATGGTATCAGCTTCAATATTGGTATTGGCCGATGTTAGTCATTTTTACCATATCGGTATTGGTCCAATATATGAAACACGGCCAATATTCACAACCAATAGTTTTTTTCTCTTTAGTGGCCTTTTGTGTATTAGGTTCAGAAGGGTAAGGGGTGTTAATGCATAATTGTTTGGTCATATGACAGCGATATTAATCATCGCGTGGGGTCCACCAGAGGTGGACATGCCGTGCAGGAGCTGAAGATAGGCGCCAGTTCTATCTCAGTGTTGTTCTGTTTACAACATTGTGGAGTACTTTACAACAGATATTACGACTTGGAACGGCTTTACGGCACAAACCCAGCCACAGTATTTGTACCTTGAAAGTACCATTGATCTTAAAATATTCTAATAAATAGCGTACTTACCCATTTTTAATAAATTCGAGTCTCACAAAACACAACAGCAAGTCTGTCTGATCATGTATAAACAATAGAATCACTTCCCGTTTTCTGTTCTCAAGTCCCACGTGATGTTGTGACTGTCGAGCGACTTTCCTAGAAATGCTCAGTGGTGCGGCGCGTTCTGCGTGACCACTTGACTTCTCTAAATTTCAGGCACGACGTGGCCTGTCCGCCTTCGGTGTGCCCCAGGCTGCGTAAATATGTGTGGTTAGAGTATATATTAATATATTATTATAGTTATGTACAATTCATGTATTTGGGGTGTTTATCGGCATGAATCTGGCAATATGGTACATATCACAAATACAGAGGAGAATATACAATATTTAGCGATAATAAAAGCCCGACTATATTTGTAATTTTTTACTTAACCTAATTAAAAAATTCGGGCCGGATGTCTCCAAGTGTGTCAAGTGTTACCGCAATATTCTGTTGCTCTGTCAGAGTGAAGGCTGTAAAATCTGCTGCCACCTAGCAGTCGGGGTTTGAATTGCACCTCAGAAAAGAAATATAGTAAAGGTTTGCGTGTGAATTCTCAAATAAAAATTGATACACTGCTTTAAAATATTGATTCAGTATCATTACACAAAATATCACAATATTTCAGTGCATTGACATTTTATTACATTACTTCTTATATTAATGCATAATTGGTAAATATTGGTTATCAGGTATGGCAATAATATCGATTTTCATATAGATGCGTCCCTAGTTTCTTTATCTTTTACTGCATGTACAGCAGGCTAAATGTTTGGACACACCTTCTCATTAAATGTGTTTTCTTTGTTTTCATGGGAGATTCTCAATGAAGGCATCAAAACTATGAATGAACACGTGGAGTTTTGTACTAACCAAAAAAGGTGAAATAACTGAAAACATGTTTTATATTCTATTTTCTTCAGAAAAGCAACCCTTTGCTCTGATCACTGCTTTGCACACTTTTTGCATTCTCTTGAGCTTCAAGAGGTCAATAGAAATGGTGTTCCAACAGTCTTAAAGGAGGTCCCAGAGGTGTTTAGTGCTTGTTGGCCCCTTTGTAAATGGTCATGGTCATGAAAATAAAGAAAACACATTGAATGAGAAGGTGTGTCCAAACATTTGGCCTGTACTGTATGTACAAATAAAGGGATAAACAATGAACAACAGGAATGATGCTACTGTTAGGAAGCAATGTCTTCAAAGTTCATTCACACAGGAAGCTGACAGGATCAGAGCAGGCTGGGAGGGCAATTGAACAATTTGCAATTTATTTTATTTAAACCAATGAGAAACATAAAAGGGTTTAAGAGAGATCGTATTTTTCAGATGAAAGTGGAACTTTTCTGTTACAGAACTGATACTTGTGTTTTTGTTGTTTTTGTCTGCTATTCTTTATCATTCTGTTTTTTGTGCTTTATTCAGAGCTAACCTGTTCTACATTTTCTCCTATTGTGTGATTTATATCTTTATCTATGAGTTATAAGCAGTGACATTTCAGACTGTTGATAGTTATTTATTCACCTTGATGGAGCTTAAGCTCATATTGGGAATAAAAAATTTCATCAGCTCATGAGAAATATTAACATCATGCGACTACCCCAGTCAGTTTGTTCTAGGCGACCTGCTCCTCTCTCCCTCTCAGTCGTTGAATCACTCTTTAAAAGTCTCAAAGATATTTTTTTGTCCTCTGTTGTCTCAGGGAGGAGGGGCCAATCAGTCAGCTGGCGACCTTATTGGCTCTTCCACTCCCCCAACCTTGTGGTATGGCTGGAATGTATTCGCTTTCTGTGCACAGTCACAACCTGCCAGGTTTCAGGTTGAGGCAAAGCTCTGGGGAGAACGATGACAGGGGGGGTAAACTAGCATACAAACCTCCCAATTAGAAAGTCTGTCTGTTGATCATTCAGTAAAACATTCTTTTGTTTTGAGAAAGGAGGAACAGAAAGCACAAAATGAATATTTAATCAGAGTTTAAGTGACTTTTCTTTTTTTAGCTCTTCTCCGTCTGGATGCAGCCGCCTCAGGCAATAAAAGTCTGTCTTTTAATTTGCCAGGGCCTTTCCCTCTCCGCTGCAAGGTGCAAATTAAAAACAGTATGCTGCTCTGTACACACTAATCTGATGTTTAGTTAAAACAAGCACAGAGCCCTGTTCTGCTTTACCTCCAATCTCTACAAGTTTTCAAGACTTTTGATTTATTACTAAGACTGATATTTTGCAGCTTTTAAATGCAGCTGAAAAGATGTGTATGGAACTAGGATTGGGACAATATTACATGTAACTTGTACCAAGCCTTGTAACCTGTAACATGTTTTGTAACTGTAACTTTCATTTTGTAGCATGGAATTTTTGTTAAGTAACATGTAACTTTCGTTTTGTAACACATAATATTTGGTACGTAACATGAAACTTTCATTTTGTAAGTTGCAGAAAACTATCAATGTACAAGTTTCAAATCAAAACTCTCAAAACACACATCTCAGTCTACAGTTACAACACTTAAGTTTACAAGTACAAAACATTTTGTCCCAATTCTAGCTTCCTTCCCAACGAAGCAATGACAGGCTTTGTCTGACCAGCCAGTCATGAGTCTTGGATTCCTGTCGAGGACAATTCCTGTTGGAAGCAAGCTAGAATTGGGACAAAATGTTTTGTACTTGTAGACTGAGATTTGTGTTTTGAAAGTTGTGGTTTGAAACTTGTACATTGATTTTTTTCTGCAAGTTACAAAATAAAAGTTTCATGTTACGTACCAAAGTTACATGTTACGAAATAAGAATGAAATGCTACAAAACTAAAGTTACCCGTTACAAAATGAGTTATATGTTACAAAACAAGAGTTACGTGTTATAAAATGAAAGTTATGTGTTACAAAACATGAATTACATGTTGCTAAACAAAAGTCACAGTTATAAAACAGGTTACAAGTTACAAAACTTTGTACAAGTTAAATGCAATATTGTCCCAATCCTATAGTTCCATAGATGTGTGCCATTGAACTGGAGCACTTTTGAATTAAGTCCATCTTTGGTCTGGTAAAGATAAGCCTTAATGGATTAAATCCATTTAGGGAATAAACACACTTTAATAATGCTCCAAAAGGTTTGCTTCTGTGCCAGTACAAGACTGGTAAATGTGATTTTCCCCTGAATCATGTGATTTATGTGGACACACACTGAACTCCCTCTTTCACGTGTGTACACACTTACTCGTAGAAGTTTACTTTGAAAATAGGTCTTTCAGTCATTCACACGGAGCTCACCGTGTGAATGACAGAGCAGCGTGACATCAGTGATTTTGGACCACCTTTGTTGGAATAAAGGGAGAAAAGAAGACAAAAAACCCACACAGAATTTGGATTCTCTGCAAGAAAACTGGTGCATTTGTATTTGGAAATCTGAAAATTGTATTCCCAAATTGACATTATCAACTGGAATTCTTCCTACAGAAGTAAGAGCAAATTCAACATGGCTGCATTGCACATGAAACATTGCATTGATAGGTGCCACAGGTAAACACTGTCAGACGGAACAGAGGTTGCAGGGTTGGTCTTTGCTAATTCTGTGAGTTGGGGATATTTGTGGTCCTCCATTTTCTTCAGTCCAATTGAATAACGTAGACCGCGCACTAGGAATGAAACACGTTGCAGGTCAGTCTGCTGACTAGATGCTACAGCAGCAGCATGACTCGGTCTGCTGTGTCAGATCATGTTGAATTTTATGTAACCTATGGTGATGGTGTTTGGAAAGTGGTGGATAAAACGGGAACTTTGTGTAACACCTGTGCAGTAGCTTGACTCATCTACAGGTGTGCAGATGGATGGTGCTTTTAAACAGCCTCTCAGCGGAAAGTCAGACCTTACTCAGATTGGGATGTTTTTATTGCTGATGATGTGCAGCCTTCATCCTTTCAAGGATTATGGGGAGCTCCAGCAGTCATTGGCTGAGAGGCAAGGAACAGCCTGGACAGGTCGCCAGTCCATCACAGGGATAATTTAGTATTTCCAATTAACTCTACATGATTTAGAGCTGTGGGGGGAAACCGGAGTAACTGGAGAAAACACACCCGTGCACAGGGAGAACGTGCTAACACCACAAAGAAAGGCTGAACAGGTGGGGTTCGAAGCAGTGGCCTTTTTACTGCAAGGCAACGGTGCTACAAACCGCACCACCATAGAGCCTTGAGAACATTGATAACAAAACACACATTAATTCCTTATCTTTTATAAGCCAGACAGAAGAAGCTCTTCTTGATGTAGAAATTCCTTCGTCAAAGTTTCCTCAGATGACTTTAGTTGAGATTTAGAGTTGTATAAATACATTTCAGTAAGCGTTTCAAAAACAACCACTTTGAGAAATAGATTTTCTACCTATTGCACCTTCAAGTATTCTTAATGACTCGCCATAATGGGAGTAATGGTTGCAAGGTTGAACTGGGCAAAGATCCAGTTATCCTCTTTGAGAAAAGGCAAAGTGCTCTGTGTGTTTTTGATATGAGTGTGAGGACACCTTTCAGATAGTAACTTGGGAACTTCCCAGCATATGTCTCCACTTCACTTGGCCGGTTGAACGTTCGTTTTCCCAGCCATTTGCAGGAACTTTCGGACTACCTGTACAGGTGGAGGTACTCGAAAGGGCCCAGGGAAGTAGCTGAGCAGAGCTTTTGGTCAACTCTTGCAGATTGGTTGTAAGTCAGTAGGAAATGACATCAGCAGACATCATCGAAATCATCCGGCATTAGAAGACTTGCTGCTTGTGAAGCAGAATGAAAGCACATTTTTTAATAAAGTTATTTTTTTCTCATTACTGTTATTTTTTTACTCTTTTTTTTCATTAATTAATTATATACATGTATATATATATATATATATATATATATATATATATATATATATATATATATATATATGCACTTAACTACATCTATCTGCTACTGATTCTAATGAAGCCCAAGTTCTACTAGTCCAAAATTGATGTAAAAGCCGTTTCAAATGAGCTTGTTTCACTCTGTTGCATCATCCCACCCACCAGGAATATAGAGTGCCCTGATTGGCCCACAAAGCGGATAAAGCTCTGTGATTTGTTCACTAAGCAGATAGAGCACTATGATTGGCCCACCATTATGGACCAATCACAGCTCTTTATGTGTTTGAAACCCCTCTAGAGAGCTGTGATTGGCCAGCCAGAATGCTGTTAGTGGCTGCAGAGGTTCCAGTGGAGCGTTCCTATACCAAACTTTGCAAAGCAAGAATTTGGTCTAGTTCACTAGACTAGGTCAGTTCCCCCCTCCCAAAATTTACCCTGGAGAAATAAAACAATGGAAACATGCATTTTGTTAGTGCATTGTCAAAAAAGACATGTACAAACAAGTGAATTGTTGATTCTTTTTTAAAACACAGAAAATGTTTCTTTTTACCTTGCTGACAGTTCCGTTCGCGGACTGCGAACCAACAATGCAGTTAGAAAAGCACCACAGCAAGAACATACCAAAGATGTACAAACAAGTTAAAGCAGTATTTTCTAAAATCAAATAGTTTAATTAGCATCAGAACCAGATCGCATGAAGACAAGATGGGCAGGTTTAAGAACAGCTGTTAGAAACTTTCTTACATCTAAACATTTATAATCTCCAAAGTATGTCCAGCGTTCTTACTAAAACATGTTTTGTTAAGACTGCCTCTGTGCAAATGAGTTGAAATGGAGCTGATAGGAGCCCTCCGGGCTACTGAGAGCTACCTGCAGCTGGAAGAACTATGTGCTTCAATACCTTTCACGCCTCATGCCATTTTGTATCTTTAAAGAGGGAGATGATTCAGGGGGTATAGGTTTACGCTTCCTGTTGTTTATCACAGATGCATGAAACTAAACATATCACATAAAACATCTGGAGAAGACCGGTAAGATCTCTGCAGGTAAAATATGAGTTGTGCTTAAACAGACACACTGAGGGAGTATAGCTGTCTAGTCAACACCTAATCCCAACACCCACCCTAAACAAGAATACTCCTCTCCTCTGTCACATCTAGGGTCAAGAGTTAATGGACATAATGTCACTGATACTCTTGGTGGGAGGTCGTACAACAAGTGCTCATGAGCAACTCAACTGTGCAGGCTTTTTTGAGTCAGCGTGTCTACGTTTGGTTGTACGTCTCTAAGTATTGTATTATTATGTTTGTCTGCCTATGTCAATTGTTCATTTAGGGTTACTGGGGTGATTAAATATCTATTAATCGATTTTCTTGACCAGTGCAGCTAGCTGAAGGTCAAATAACATTTCTTAACAGATTTTAATCAAATTATTCATTTTAGTGATGGAGCATTGGACAGTGTGCCCTGTGGACCTGTGGTTCCCAAACAATTAAAGCTGTTGACGTGAATCTGCAAACAAGCTAGGTTTTGAACGTAAACACGATCACTGAACACTCATTCCTCCCCTTGTGTATCTTCCCTGAGACGCTTCTGCCAGAACCAGAAACCTTCGATGCCAGACAAAACCATAGAGCGATAAACACCAGTCGCCGTTTTCTAGGTCCAAACGTCTTTTGTTGTCCGTGACTTAAATTGGTGTTTTTCTTTTTGGGACTCTGGTAGTTTGTCCTAAAGTTGAAGTGGTAGAAGCCGGCTGTTTCTCTGTCTCAGAAATTGTTGAGCGGAGAACCTCTCACACCGATGGTGTTCTGCTGCTGAATACATGTGAGTGCGGACCCAGGGAAGTGCGCCGGTTTGGTGAGACCAACAACCGGATGGTCCAATGGTTGCTATCGGTCAGAAACGTGTTATTGGAGGAGGTTTTTAGACACATTTTGTAATGAGATGAGAGCTACGCAGAGAAACGCTGGCGTTTGCGGGGATGTAGCATGATTCGAGAACCCAGACACGGAAGAACGAGTGTTGGGAGCTGCTGTCACACAGTAAATCTAGGAACACCGGCGCAAGCCCGATGGAGAGTGGGGTGCGATAGCCGATGCAGGGAGGGAGCAAGGGGGATGTGACATGAGGCTTGAGCTGGGAGGTATGGAAGACCGGATGGACCCTGAGAAGGGCTGGCAGACGAAGCCTGTAGGTTGATGTGGTGGGAGACCACGTTGGGCCCAGGAACTTGGGTGCAAGCTTCCTTGACTCACCGCACAGCCGGATGTTGTTATTGGCGAGCCAGACCCCTGGGTCGAAGGTGTGTCCAGGGTGATGGCGGCTCTCATGATGTCAGGAGTATCGGGCGTTGGCACGCCCGATGGCCGCCCTGGCCATAATCCAGGTGTTCTGGCAGCAGCGTACAAGCGTCTGAGCAGCTGGGACCCCCACGATGGGCTCTTGGTGGGGGAAGACCGGGGGCTGGTATCTGTAACACACCTTGAAGGGGTATAGTCCAGTGACAGAAGAGACATGGAGGTTGTGGGACAGTTTCACCAAGAGGAGGTATTGGGGCCGCTGGGACGGTTGGCTGGAAACATAGCAGCGGAGGAACCGGCCCAGTTGTTGGTTGGCCGTTCCGTCTGACCATTTTGTCTGAGGGTGGTAGCCAGAGGAGAGGCTCAAGGAGGCGCTTTGTCGAAGACCACTGCCAGGTCCCGGTAGGGAGCACGGATGGTGTCCAACTCGGCTGTGGGGGAGGCACCTGCAGAAGCGACCAAGGGGAGCTGGTGAGCGATGCAGGTGGGTCCCCAGCCTAGCAGCTGGCCGGTGGACCAGGAGATGGTGGGGTCATAGAGGGTGAGCCAGGGGAGGCCTAGTATGAGAATATGCACAAATAATTTAGCCTCCGTCAACTATCTGTGAGAGCTGGGGGTGGGGGGTTGTATGTAGCCGTGAGCCTTTGTAAGGGAAACATTGTTAAATCTGATTGACAATCATTCTTTAAGTTTATTTGATTTTTCTAGCTAATGATGCCCCTGTGTTTCACACATCCCGCATCATCTTTATACATGTGTTCAGAGTCGCAATGACAAATCAGGATGAAGCAACACTGGAACACTAGAAGGACCTTACTTTATGAACTAAACAGAGTTCGGCAGCATGGTTCCTGACCGGAGCTGACAGAAGGCAGCACATCACACCCATTCTTAAGTCGCTGCACATTTGCTCGTCCTATTCAGAATCGATTTCAAAATTCTGCTCCATTCAAATCTTTGAACAGTCAGGCTCCACCATATCTGAGCAAACTCCTCCAGTTTTACCAGCCCTCTCATGCTCTTACGTCTGTAGATCAGCTCCTCCTCACCATCCCTAAGGCACGTTTGAGGACTTTTTCTATCTGTGCCCCGAAACTGTGGAACTCACTACCCCTTCAGGTTAGGCAAGCACCCTCGCTTGCCATCTTTATATCTCAGCTGAAAATGCACTATTTCTCCTTGGCCTTTGATCTTTAAAGCATTACTCCTTTCAATTTTCGTCTTTGATTTGAAATCTATGTTCTGGCAACTTTTAAATCCATGGTCTGTTTTTATGGTTGCAGCTTGTTTGGTTGACCATTCTTTGTTGTGCTATGTTTAGAATAGTTTTTATGATGTGACTGTTTTAGCTTTGTGTCTTTTTTATTATTATGTGCAGCACTTTGGTTAGCTGTATCGCCATGTTAAAAGAGCTCTATAAATAAAAGTGGTATAGTATGGTAAGTAAAGAACCATTTGATATCATATTTCACAGTGAAGGGTAGCAAGATATATATCTATATCTTGTGCCAAGACCTGGTTTCTTATAAAAAGCGAGTTAGTTTATCATCAGGCGGATGACCTGTCGTGTTTAATTTGTAGGAGCAAGTCTAAATGAGTTTGTTCTCCTGTTACAGTTTCACCAAAGGCAGATGGTGGTCTTCAAACAGGATGTTTGTCCAGCTGAAATACGCTGCTGTGTGGTGTCTGTTATAACAGCGTCACACTGACATTTACCTTAGCGCTGTGATCGTTCTGTTCCTCTTTTGGCTAACGGTTGTATTTTAAATGAACACTTTGCTGCTTTCATGCTTACTTTGTGTCTGAAATAAATAATGCAGCCAGCAGTAGACCTGACAGAGGTTTACTTGTTAGTTTTAGTTTTGACCTCCAGCAGCAACCAGTGAGCTCTGAGAAAACTGATTGAAAAAATATCAGCAGCAACTAAAGAAGCCAAAATAAAAGATAACCAGCAGTATTCTGCTGCTGTCTTAGTATTTTTTTTACATTTTCACTTCAGTTGACCTCAACATTACAAATAAAAACTGAACAAGTTCCTTTGTGTGTTCTAATGAAGAAGCAAACTGTTGGTGTCTCTATGCAGAATATTGGATTTATAATGTAAATCTAATCTAATAATTTAAACATGTGCAACTGTGAGAAAGAAAAAAGGATGTTTATTTTGTGACCCATGCAAGTCGATTTTTCACAGTTCACCTTTACGATGAATCACCAGTTAACCACTTCCTGAATATGCAGACACATTTCATGGCTCATAAGGAGATGTCTTTATCTCCCGTGTCTTATCTGCAGTATGCTGCTGTCAGAGTGCTTTTATATTTGAGGAAATGTGATAAAACTGTGCTCAGGAAACCAACCTGATGCTCAGAACTTCATAGCTAGAAAGGCTAAACATTAACCAACTAGAATAACTAAATCACATATTTGCTCAGACCCCTCTAAAAACTGTTTATTTTTAAGTATCTAGAAACAAATTTTGCTACTTTTTCTGGTGTTATTGGAGGCCGGGAGATTAAATTATCATATTTTCCGGAGTATAAGTTGCACCAGCCATAAAACGTGTAATGAAGAAGGAAAAAATCATATATAAGTCACACTGGACTATAAATCGCATTTTGGGGTGAAATTTTATTATTTTTCTTACAAAATCTGAGACCGAGCATTTCACATTGCAAGACAAGTACCGGTAACAATAACGGAATGGACAACCAGGGCGCAGCAGCGCACCACGGTCTCCAGCAGAGTATGGCGGTGTTTCAAACCCAAGCGGGCAGGGAGAGCTCATTCCTGGGCTGGAGCCGGCCCGCAGCACCCCGCCACAGGCTGCTGCAGGTGATGGCGGTGTTTGAAACCCTCCCAGTGGGACAGGGGAGCTCATTCCTGGGTCGGAGCCACCCGGCCCGCAGCAGCTCGCCACAGACTCCAGCAGGTGATGGTGGGGCAGAGGAGCTTATTCCTGGTCCGGAGCCGGTCCGCAGCAGCGCGGTATACATAATTTGGTATATAAGTCGCTCCGGAGTATAAGTCACAGGACCAGCCAGACTATGAAAAAAAGTGCGACTTATAGTCCAGAAAATATGGTATTTATTTTCTCAACTAACAGTGGGCCCCTCTCCAAAGCCAAAGCACTCACAAGCAGCCCAGTCTAAGCTCCTCCAAGCATCAGTCAAAGCAGCAGACAATCATACTTCTGAGTCCAGATGACAACTAAATCTCACATGCATGGAAATCCCTTTTTAGAAGACACACCATGCAGGCCAAGCAGCATAATACTACCATTACGATGTGTCTTAACATGCCATGGTGGCATGGCATTGCAGGAATTTTGTGGTATTCATGCTGCCATGCTTGGCAGTAATATTACAGCAACACCAGACTTGTGAATGCATATTATGCAACAGAGGGAGGTGTCATGATCACGTGGGGAGTTACTGCCGAGTTCAGGCCGAAGACTAAAGTAAACACGGGTTTACTTTCATTTTACAGCATACATTTTACACTTCATTTGATAAAGAATCAGCTGAGATGACTAACTGGAGTGATGCAGAGCTCTGGGAGCGTCTCTCCGTCAGAGCTGGAGGTCAGCTCACCAGAGACTGCACAGGGACTGTGGAACACCGACACCTGTAGAAGCAGCTTGTTAAAAAAAGCGCGGCTTTGATCACAATCAAAAGGGTTAGATAAAGGGAAGTCCGAGACAGTGCAGAGACTACCCCCCACCCCCTTTATCCCGCCATCGCGTAAAGTTTTGTTAAAAGGACACGATTGCGCCACATTACCGCCATGGTCGGACCACTTATAAATGACGTTTCCCAAAATTTCTTTAACCAGTTATTGACGCCCCTTAACAGTTAATAGCTGGTTAACCGGAAACCAGCCATCCCCCCACCCCCGTTTGAGAGCTGAAAGAGCCAGATCATTTTAGCGAGCTGAGCCGTAAGAACCGGTTCTCTTAAAAGAGCCAGTGTTCCCATCACCACGTGACATTATGATGCTCCTCTACAGCGTCCCTTACAGTTACACACACACACGCACGCACGCACGCACGCACGCACGCACACACACACACACACACACACACACACACACACACACACACACACACACACACACGGACGGACGGAACATGCAAATTAGAGGATGGCTTGTAGGACGGCCAACGGCGCATTGTCTTAATTTGGAGTTGACATGCTTGTTTTATAGTGAATCCTGTAGAGAAAAGGGTGTTTTAATTATTATCTACTGAAGGTAAATAATTCCCACAATCATACTTTAAAATGAATAAGTTTTACCTTTAACAGTTATTCATGCTTGTTAATGTTCCAGTAGTGATGTGACATGATGTTTTGTGAAAATATTACCAAAGCGTTCTATAAAATTAGACATTTGTAACCTTTAACCTCTGTTTGTGATTGGGGCGGTTCTCACAGGATGTTATTCCCTCTCACGAGTGGAACCCCAGTGGAACTCATTATATCTGTCACTTAACTACCTTCCTTTCTTGCACTGAAGTCATTACATCATTACAGCCAGCATAAAGAGATCTCAGACCGACTCTCCTCATGCTTAATTCAATCTGCAAATTGAGTCACTGCATTCAATATCATCTCCATTCATTCATTTAGTGAGCCTAAGTAGCAACATTTGCCTGAAATCAATAGCAGATCCCTTTAGTTCTTTGCAGCACGGTAAGGCTCAAAACACCATGCAGGTGAGCGGATAGATTTTGTGTGAGATTGGAAGGAGTTTCTTTGCCGACGGTTGTTATCTGCGGCTTTGATGGAAATGTACGTGCCTTGGTCATTTTTGTCCTTATATGTTAGACAGAAACTAATGCAGACCTTCTATTAACCAGTTTAGTCGTTTCATCAAACTTTTGTCATTTATGGCAGCTCCCAGAATACTGGTGTATATTTTTTTCTATTACCAAATTCATATTCAGTTCTGGTCCCACGTCCTCAAGTAGCAGCAAAACTTTACAAATTTCATTAACAATTTCTGTTGCTATATATGGAGTAAAACCTAAACTTTAACTGTATAATTAATGCATTTTTCAAAAATATATAATGAATTTAAATACCTGCATTCTCAAAAAATATATTTTATTCTATTCAGCCTCTTTCTTCTTCAGAGTTGCTGTTTGTAATTTTATGAAATTATTTACATGTCTTTTTATTTGTATTTTCAATTTGTTTCAATATTGAAATTTGAACCCACAATTGTTAAAAACCAACATTGTTTTTATGTCTACGAGGCACCATGACCCAGATAGCTAGACTAGATTAAGCATGCTGTGGTACACCTTGTGCTCCAATTCAGTCATACAGGATTTCAGAAACATTGCAGTTAGCAGAAAAAGTCATTTTAGTGATTTTGATCAGGTGAAAAACAGGATCCAGGTTTCCGTTTTCACTAAAGCTTGTAGGTTTCCTTCATTGCCCTGAAGGCAGACGCCACACCTTGTTTCAGATATGTCACCATAAACCTTACGTGAAAGGTAACCACCCACATGTTTATGGGCTGATTTCATGATACGTGTCACAATACACGCTGTTGTGATTCAGAATGTGCTCTACATAAAGACAGTAAACTAGAAAGTTCCTCTTTTATTCTTCCTCATTCATTTCCCTTGGTCTCTTATCTCACCACGTGTCTAGGATGCTTGGATGCTTTTAAAAGGTTGACACTTTTTCTGTCTACAATAAAGGTTAGAAAAAGGTGAAAGGATGATTTTCAAAACAAACCAAAACTATTTTATCATCTTTAAAACTAGAAAATGTCTGACTTTTGATTAATTGAAATCTATATGTGTGAGGAAATGTGCAGGAATTGACACCAGCGTCTGTCGTTGGCTCAATTTCAAGGCGTTTGGTGAGTCTATTATAAGAGCAGTTTAGTATTAGCTGCAGTTGTGTACGTATTTTCTCAGATAATCATTCTTTTTTATTTTATTGTAATTCACTATATTATATTTTCATGGATCAAGTTTGTGATCTTGTTTAAAGAATTCTGGACAAATGCTTATAAAGTAATATTGTGTTGATTTTATTTACACGTGCATACCATAAATCCTCTAATACAGGCCTGTATTCAATTAACGGCTGGGTCTCATATTTTGGCCGGTGTCAGAGTTGGTGGAGGTGAATAATGGCCGGTCTCTTATTGTGGCCAGGTGGAATGTGGTAACAAGCAAGTACGGGGGGGCGGTTGTGTCATCGTCTCACTTTTGATTTGCCAGTGATAGACCGCGAGGGTAACTTTAACCATGCGGAGATGAAGAGGAGGCGAAAATTTGATATCAAGTTCAAAGCGAACGTGCGCTGCAGAACACTGGGGAGCAATAGGGGTTGTATGAACTAGTCGACTTCACTATAGTGACTTTTTATGCCTGTTATGGACTAGTCGCTGTCACGTGATAATGATCGGCAAGATGCAGCCCTCGGAAAAGACAGCAGCCTGCTGTCAGCATGTGACAAGCTCCTGCGCTGGGGGGGGTGACGCGCTCTGCCAGTGCATTGGTACTGACACGCGATCGTTCATGTCGGTTCATTTCCTTTAATGTTTTCTGTCTTTTATTTGCGCCTGATGTGTTTCGCTGCTGTGGAGTGGGGCGCATCACCTTGTCCTCCGGTGATGCACCAATCACTGATGCGGCCGCCAAGCAGGGAGAACTCCGCTGTTTTTGCGGTCGGTACATCTGCGTCCTGAGCACGGCCACAGTAACATTATCAAATTAGGTGTCGCCACCTCAAAAACTAATTTAACATGCGATCGTTCATGTCGGTTCATTTCCTTTAATGTTTTCTGTCTTTTATTTGCGCCTGATGCGTTTGGCTGTGGAGCGGGGCACATCACCTTGTCCTCCGGTGACACACCGATCACTGATGCGGCCGCCAAGCAGCGAGCACTCCGCTGTTTTTGCGGTCGGTAGATCTTTTAGAACTGCAGTTCAAAGGTAACTCATAAGGTGAATATATATGAACCCAGGTAGCAGTTTTTCTTTAGGATTGAGAGGAGATGCAGGAAGATAATAAACAGGCAGACAGAAAAATAGTAAAATAAAAACAAGTTAGTTTTTGTACCTGGTGGTTGCAACAAACAGACACCATTGAAGGTAATCAGAAGTGAGGAACAGAAAATGAAATAATTATTTTAATGTTTAGAGCAGCAGGAACTCTGAGAGGCTGCAGGCGCATCAGTGAGTTTGCGGCCGCTGCGCAGGGGGAGGGGGGAGAGGGCTGAAGCAGGGGGAGGGGGGAGAGGGCTGAAGCAGAAACTACCGTTGTTAAAAGAAATGTGTTTAACTTTGAAAATGTGGGCGCAATTTTAATTGTCAAAAACTCCAGCGAACCATTAGTTCATTTTGCTCAAATAGAAATAGAGGCCTGCCTCTAATTCTGACCCTCCTTCCAATAAAGGCCTGGAGCTTGATGAGCTTAGTCAAATACAGGCCCGGGCCTGTATTAAAGGATTTACGGTATTCAGAAAGTATTCAGATCCCCAATTTTTCACTCTGTTATATTGCAGCTGTTTTCTAAAATCCATAAAATTAATTTTTTCCTCATTAATGTACACACAGCTCCCCGTGTTGACAGAAAAACACAGAATTTTAGAAAATTATGCAGATTTATTAAAAAAGAAAAATTTAAATATCACATAAGTACTCAGACCCTTTGCTCAGTAAGTAGCAGCCCTTTGAGCTAATACAGCCGTGAGTCTTCTTGGTAAAGATGCAACATGTTTCTTACACCTGGGTTTGAGGATCTTGTGTTATTCCTGCTTGCAGATCCTCTCCAGTTCTGTCAGGTTGGATGGTGAACGTTGGTGGACAGCCATTTTTAGGTCTCTCCAGAGATGCTCAACTGGGTTTAAGTCACTGCTCTGGCTGGGCCATTCAAGAACAGTCACAGAGTTGCTGTGAAGCCACTCCTTCGTTATTTTAGCTGTGTGCTTAGAGTCATTGTCATGTTGGAAGGTAAACCTTCAACCCAGTCTGAGGTCCTGAGCTCTCTGGAGAAGGTTCTTGTCCAGGATTTCCCTGTACTTGGTCACATTCATACTTCCCTCAATTGCAACCAGTCGTCCTGTCCCTGCAGCTGAAAAACACCCGCACAGCATGATGCTGCCACCGCCATGCTTCACTGTGGGGACTGTATTGGAAGAGTGATGAGCAATGCCTGGTTTTCTCCACACATACTGCTTAGAATTAAGGCCAAAAAGTTCTATCTTGGTCTCATCAGACCAGAGAATCGTATTTCTCACCATCTCAGGGTCCTTCAGGCGTCTTTTAACAAACTCCATGTGGGCTTTCATGTGTCTTGCACTGAGGAGAGGCTTCCGATTCTGTGTTTGTCTGTCAATATGAGGTGATGTGTGTACATTAATGAGAAAAAAATGAATTTAATTGATTTTAACAAATGGCTGCAAAGCCTGCAATATACGTAATAGAATGAAAAATTGACGGGTGTCTGAATACTTTCTGTACCCACTCTATTTAAACAGATGTTGGTATCTGCATGTCATATCTACCTTATTAGGTTATTGTCACCCCACCACCCACCTACCTTTTCTTCCTTTTTATGTCAAGGAGGCATTAAGTTTAACTAGGAGTATTTTTCCTTTGTAAATATTTGGTTCAGCTGTTTATTTGGAACACTTGTTTGTCAGAGGAAGCAAATTTTTACATGTTCTCAGTAAGAATGAAGCTGCTGGTTGCCCTTGTTCCACTGCAGGGATCTCTGACAGCCTGTTTATGCGAAGGTGATGAGCTGGATAGGAGATCATGTGGGGAGTAAGAGAGAGAGAACATTGTTGTGCCAGGATGTGAAATGAGGGGAGCTGTCATGGGTGAGTCAACTTCAGGTGACTCACGTTTGTGTTGGTTTTATGGCAGATGTTTTATAGTAAATCATGATTTCGGACTCTCTCATACATTAAGTGATGGGTGGATTCATCAGTTCATGGAAAAACCACCTACAAACATCAGGCAGCCAGATCAGGTTGTGTCAGCATTAGCTGGCTCATCCGAAGTGCCTCTGTTACCTTGGGTAGGTTGCACATCAGAAAGTGGGGTTTGTTTTCTGTTGTGTTTACCGAATGTAAGTTGGAGTTTTCACCCAGTGAGACTCATAAAAACCCAATGTGAGTGTTACTCGATGCGAGGAAAACACCGGATATTGAATTACTTTAGACTGCTGTGACATTTAGCTTGAACTGTTTTGAAAATTGCAGTTGGTGAGAACTCAGTCCTACTGTCGATTAGCGATTGGTCATAAATTCATCAACACACCATTGGTCTCTTGTTTGTGTTCATCAGTTGGATTAACATGTCTTACTTTATGTTGGTGGTCACCAGATCAGCCTTGGTAATCCATGCTCTGAAAGCTTGAGTAGCTGATGCATAACCGTGCTCCATTTCTGTAAAACTTAAGCTACTGATCCTCGAAGTGTTTCTGAAGTCTCTTTTTAACTCGATCTTTCATAAGGAATTCTGTGGTTCTGTTTTCTCATCAAAACCTCCAACATTGTGTAGCAACTAATACATATTAATTATGACCAATAAGATGTGATGATTCCATACAAATATGAAATATCAATCTGATTGATCTTTTAATGTTTAACTCATTCACTGCCAATGACGACTAAAGTCGTCATTTGCATTTTTTTACTGTTTGAGCATCGGAACGAGCCCCGCGCTGAGAGAACAAACATCTCAGCCCTGAAGCCGATCTTCATCTGCATACCTCACAGATCACATGATCAGGAAGCAACACATTCATGTGTTTGGAGATCATTTTGGGCCGTTCCTGTAAATAAAGTGAGGCGCGAACCGGAAAAGCGTCTGCCGATCACAATTCGACAACGGATTATGAAAGAACGGATAACGCTCGAAACACGCGGCTTCTTCCTGATGTAAAAGGTGAGTCTTCTCTTTGTTTTGGTTGTTTTGGCGTCGACATCATGCTAGCGCGCCAAGTTCTGTGACTCTTAAAAAACAGTAAAAACGGTGAGAAACGCTGGCAGCGAAGGCCGTTAGTGATCAGGAAACGGCTGGCAGTGAATGAGTTAATTAGAGGATTCTAGGGTTCTTTGCTTATTCAGGGACCATAAACACACTTCGTATTAATTCAGACAGTCAGTATATAGTTTATAAAATGAAATTAATTATTTTTCCTAAACTAATAATTTATACATGACGAGATATGAATAATAAGATGTGATGTGGTGGATGTGAGGTGTTGTGATAGAAGCTAGATGTTGTAGCAACCGTTCATTGCATCTGAGAGAAATTGTGAAATCTGGGTGTAAAATAATTTGTTGTTTGTTATAAACTAGAGTTGTTTATTAAAAACAGCATCAGACGCAATCTGTCGTGCCATGTCTACGCACCCTTGGTGTGGAGTTTCTCGTTTAATTCGGGGGTTCAATGGTAACTGCTGGTGGAGTGAACCTCTGATATCAGGAACCCATAGCCAGTTCTGATAGGACCCGTCTGGTCTGAGATCCCTCGAGGTGAAGGCTGAAAGCTGGAATGCTTATTTGTGTCTAAGGCTGATGTTTGCTTGGCTCTTAGAAGAGCCGGTTGTCTGGTTTCAGCCGCAGCGTTGCAGAGAGGTTTTGACTGGAGGACAAAGGACAAGACGGTTTCAAAAATGCTTCTTTTCTGAATTGTCTGGTTCGAGGGTCAGCGAGAAACTGAATTAATCGGGAATAAGTCTTGTTTTATTTAACTACTTTGTTATGAATCCTGGCCAAGTTTTGCAAATCAGAATTTGACACGTTTCTGAGTATTTACCAACATCCCTCAGAAACCCACGCCTTCTTCAGATACCAAGATGTTTTTAACACTGTGAATGAGAATGATCAAAACCTTATGTGAGGTGCATTTTAACCTGAGTATGTATCTTATTGTAATGTGTATGAGTGCAAACAATGATTAACTTGTTAAATCAAACACATACTGATTTATAATATAAATGGATCGTTGTAAGAACAACATTCATTTTAAAGCCATCATTGGTTTAAGCACAGATTATTCAAACATTTCATTTAAACATCTTGTTCAGTCATCACATATGATTATTTAAGTTATAACAATAACATCGTGGAGTCTTCACTTTTTCAGAGTGAAGAATGTTGACGTCTGGCTCTCACAGAGAGTGCAGGAACTTTGGGAGAGAATGTTTGTCTGGATGTTTTGTCTTCTGTATGTTAACACGCATTGAACAGAACCTTCTGGATTTAGAAGGCCAAATAGAAAGTGCTGTAGATGAAAAGTTATTATGTTGGTCAATGTAGATAGTGAAAAATGGACCCTTTTGGTACGTTACACTTGGAACGTTGTGTTCTGATACATTGTGCACTGCTCATTGAATGAAAACACACTAGATGTTATTTTCTATTTAACAGTCCGATGACTGTCCGAATGTTTCAGTTCATGTAAGCAGTGTGAAATGCTGGTTTCTCCATTGTTCCAAGTATTTATGGCAGCACAAACGTAAACCCACACAAGAATGTTGAGGTACATGCTTCAACAGGCTTGTTCTCAGACACATTTTGCTCACATCAATTATAGTTTCTCTCTACATGACTAACATTTCTTCTACGAGAGCGGTGAAGACAGATGTTCATCAGAAGCCATAAAAGTGCTGATTTATTCATGGTCTTAAGTGCAGACAAAAGTAAAAAAAAGAAAGTAGACTGTACATTTGGGTACTTTGAGATCATAGGGGTACAACATTAAGAACCCCAAGATCTCATGGAGTTTGTATGGTGTTGAAAAAAAAAATCCTTTATTTATTTTTTTTTTTTAATTTATCAATCGATGACGACCTTGATGGTCTTTGGAGGTCTTGGTGAGAAGATCAGGCCCATCATCTATCAATGCTGTGTTGATGCTGTGCACGCCCACAGTGCAGTGAAGTTGTGGTCGAACACCACTTGTAAGAATTACGAAAACTTTAATTATAAAATAGTTTATAGTGACCCTTATACTCTTCATAGACGAGGCCACAGGTGACTTTTAGTCGTGCATACCAGAAACAACATGGGGGTGGGCTCGCTCAACGTTTTACACGTGTCAGTGTTCCTAGTGTGTGTGGGTCAAGCATCCCGAATCTGTCTTTGCTTTAGTGTAAATAGGCTCTTTCACTTAGAGACTCATTTCTATTTGAAATCTGTTTGACCTTATCTTTAAAGTTTAGTATTTTGATTATGAACTGATTATCTCTATTACAACATATTGTTATATCTAAACATTGACATGTTTTTTTTTCGCTACTGATTGTCACAAAACTTGAGTTTTGTCATGTTTAAGCCAGGATTGACTAGATTTCTTCCTCCAGGAAGAGCAAATTGAAAAAAAGTTGCCAAAGTTATGATCCACCCTTGTGTTGTCTTTCTGTACAGAGTAATGCAGTTCGTATGTCACCAACACACAAGTTTACCCACACCTTTCACCTACAAAGGGCTAACAATAAATCCTGTGCTTATGATAAACAGCGTTGCCTTGAGTCTTGCAGAGGAGTAATCGCTCAGTTTCAAAGTTCATTGCTGTGGTAACAGGTTCTGATGTAGGGAGTGTCCGCGCGTGTGTGTGCGCACACGTGCATGCGTGTGTGTGTTTGTGTGTCCTTCAAAGTGAATGAGCACTCTCAGGATACACACCCTTGTTAAATGCTGTTGGAAGAGAATGCAATGCAGCAGAACATGTGGCTGCAGGATACATTATCTGTGTTTAGACTACACAGGTTATCTGCTAGATTATCTGTGATGTGACTACTGCCCTGCTTTGTGTCATCTAGCAACACGTGTGATTTGATCTGAGATTGTTTCTCTCTTCTGTGTCCAGGCTTCTTGTGGGAGCACCCAAAGAAAAAGCCAATTCTCTACCCCAAGTCAATGAAACAGGTGCTGTTTACTCCTGTCCCATCTCCACTGACCCTGCAGACTGCTCCAGGATCAATCTGGTCAGCGCAAGTAAGCACAAAGCACTAAATGCTCTTTTATGAAAACCCCCGTTCCACTTCCTTGTCTTTCTATGGAGCCATCTAGTGGTCAGATGTTGCAATTGTTATTGCAAGTTTAGTATCCAAAAAAGCAACAGGATTTTGTTTGAATTTCCTGAAGTGAGAGTTTAACTCAAGCTAGTTTACGAATGTGTCCCCCCCCAATCCTCCTCATGAGGAGTCATTAGGGTCATTGTTGTGCTCCATGTGTCTTTGATCACAATCCTGAAGGTGAAGATTGCTTTAAAACGTTCTTCTTGGCTAGGGTTAAAATGCTTTCAAAGAAAAAATGTTGACAAGAAGATTAGGGTGCAGCTTTAAAAATGCTATGACCTAATTGTGATGATTTTTCTGAGTGTGATTAAATTCAGGCTAGAAACTGGACAGTCTGGTAGTTCGCTTGTCAAACAAGTTTGATCTAATGGTTAAAGCTGAATCAGCAGGAGATATCCTGGTGGACAAGATGCAAAAGCCCTGCAGTAAGCTCTCATTGTCATACATATTTATTTATTTTTTTGATAATTTTGCCATGTATGTGAAGAGGGACTATAGCAGGGCAGGTTCTAGATGGGCATTTTTGAGGGGGCAGACAGAATTGTGACGGGGGCACATTGTGGAAGAGAAGAGAAAAAGGTGTGTGTTGGTGGTGGAGGGGCTCTGGATGTTTTAGTCATGTGACTGGGTTGTATTTTGTTAGACTTTGACCTTTCCTTTCTTTCTCTGTCCCCGAAACCCTTATTCATGTGTTCATCACATCACAGATCAACTACAGCAATAGCATCTTATATGGTATCCCATCCAAAACTTGTATGAGCAATCCAGTCTAGTCTAGGTTTGACTGGGTCGGTTGGACCAGAACCTCTGAAGATACAACTGCACTCTCTCCAGTAATTGGAAGTTTGGAGTTGCACACACTCATACCTTTCTTTTGGTCTTAAACCTGGCCCAAATGAAAGGCCTTGCATTTATTGACTAAAACATACTTTCATGACCGAGTTTTCAGTGAAAAACATAATCTGTTGTAAATTAAGAGCCAATATGAATATATCTCAATTTAAAATTTACAACCACATCAAATTTTAACTCTGCCTGTAAAATGTACTTTTTTATTTCCACGTTTCAGTTTTCCCAGGTCAGTTAGCGGAGGAACCTTTGAATTCGGATCATTTTGGGATAATTGAATGTGACTGACTTCAAAATCAGTCCAATGATAAAGAAACCAATGTTTAACTTGTTTCTGTCATTCACAGCAAATCCTTCTGAGATAGTGGAGGGCATGTGGTTGGGTGTGACAGTGGCCAGTCAGAGGGGCCAGCCAGATGGACGTGTACTGGTGAGATGACACTGTGTTTCACTCCATTAATCAGAGCCAGTTCAGTGATACCCGTGAGATCATGCTGGTGATGACTGATGTCTTTCCTAAGTGTCACAGAGAACATATAGAATATCTTGTTCTATTTAATAGCAGACTGCTGCTGACATATGATACTGTTTTTATTAGCCTCTAAACAAACTGTGAAATTCTACTCTCAAATAGAAACTAATACATGCTTACAAAGGACGATTGTTGCAACGCGTAACTCAAAAAGGAACGATATTCTTTAAAGTTTTCATTATTTAAATTGCTAATTAAAAAGTAAGTGTGCTTATGCTTAGTCATTATTAATGCTTGATTTAAATGTTCTGTAAACATTTTAGAGAAGCTGCACAATCTCACGGACCGTGACTTTTTTCTGGTGTCTAGGCATGCGGGCATCGCTACGTGAAGATCCCCCAGGGTGGTGCAGACGGGCAGAGGCGAATGATTGGAAAGTGTTACGTGAGGGGTAACGACCTGAGTTTAGACGACTCTGATTTCTGGCAGACTGACAGTTATGAGATCTGTAACCCCACTCTGGACAAGGAGGCAGAGGGTTTGTGCAACTTGGGCATCTCAGGTGGCATGACGGACACTGATGTCTACCTCGGCTCTACGGGGAGCTTCACTTGGCAAGGTGGGTGCCAAGAGCGGTTTATCAAAACATGCATTTTGTTGTTTTATGTTTGTAAATGGACCAAGGATGAATCCCATTTTTTATTCTTAATTTGAAATTTCAATATTCCACTAGAGGAAGTGAATCAATTATCGATTGTTGGCAATTCCCTTTACATAAATAGATATAATAATAAAAATAAAAATAATAATAATAATAATAATAATGCACTGAACTTATATAGCGCTTTTCTAGACACTCAAAGACGCTTCCCACACACTCTCACATTCACACACTGCTAGTGATGGTAAGCTACTTGTAGCCACAGCCGCCCTGGGGAGGTCTGACAGAGGCGAGCCGTCGGCCCCTCTGACCACCACTAACACAGGCAAGTTAGGTGTCTTGCCCAAGGACACAACAGCAGGATATCCCTGGTGGGAGCTGGAATTGAACCCACGACCCTCCGATCATGAGGCAACCCGCTCTACCACCTGAGCTACTGCTGCCCCAACTCTGAGTATGTCCAGAAGAAAGACAACTTTTGTTAAAAATGCTTTGCTTTTATGTGTCAGTTTATAATAAAAACGACCTGGTCTTCCAGGTTCTAAAGTGATTTAAATCCAACATTAATTGTTTAAAAAGCACATTCCATTATGTTTGTTCATCAAAAGTAGAGCCAATATGGAAAAGCTGGATGTGAAACTAAATCCACTCTTATTGCATTCCCAGCTTTGCTTATAAAATGTTTGGATCCATTAGATCCGGGATATTAAATTCTGATCGTGAAGGGCTCGTATCCGGCCTGCTTTACTGGTTTCTCTAGACCAACACATTTGATTCAGTGATTAAATCACCTGAGCAGCAGCTCATCAGGCACTGCAGAAGCCTGTTAATCACCTGTTGAATGTGTATGTTGAAACAGAGTTAAAACTAAAACGTGCAGGATACTGGCCCTCCAGGGCCAGACTTGAATACCCCTGGTTTTTCCAGCTCTATAAAAAGTAAGGGCTTTGACTGTTTGCTGGTCTGGAGCATACTGGCGTGTGTTCACAAAATACCCAAGAGGAAAGACAGCATCAATCTTAAAAAGGCACCTGTTGTTGTCTGGAAAGGGTTAAAAGTCATTTCCATCATTCTGCTAGGAGGAAGATAATTCACATTTGGAAAACCTTTAAAAGAGTGTTTGGCTTTTTAAAATACAACTTGGAATCCAGTTTTGTTCTTTTACACTTCAGGAATAATTTCGAATAAAGACCAGACCACTTTAATTTCATCCTGGTACACAAAACCCTTTAAACCCTTAAGAGTTAGAAAGCACTGTTGCTCCCTTCTCCCTTTTCCTGGGACTTCTTTTGGTGATATAGATCTTCGTCTCCCCTCTCCCTGCCACACCTGGTGTGGAGTGCGGTTTCTTGGTCTGCCTGGGTCGTGGCTCCCGGGTCAGGGAGTTTAAGATTTTTGGCGTCTGCCTGACCAATCCCGGTGGCTGCCTGGTGGGGTCTGGGTCCCTGGGCTCTGCTGGGTCCCCGGCGGGGGTGGTCGCCCCTGGGTCCCAGGCTCAGCCGGCTAGGGGGTGGGAGGCTGCGGGCGGGTCTGTGGGCTTGCTGCCAATATCTCCCGGGGCTTTGCCGGCTGCTGGTTGTGGCCCCCCGGGGCGATCCTCTGCGCCTCTCGAGGGGGCAGGGGCTTTTATGGTCGCAGTCTTCCTGGGGTTCCTGTGCTCTGGGGCAGCGCCTGGATCTCTGGGACTTGGGGCTCCCTCCGTCTCCTGCACATCTTTAGGAGGCAGATCTGTGGCCCCTCACACTCTCTATTGGATGCTCCTATAGAGAAACCTTACATAAACAAGCGTGTGTACACACACAGGTGCTCACATGGTGCTCTCAAAAGTATGGACTTGGGCACGTTCAACATGTCTTCAGGCTATGGTTGGTACTTAATGCACTGTGATTTATTATCGTGTGATTGTTCAGTTAAACAATGTTTATTATATATTTCTTCATCAAGTTGACACAGTGATAGCTTGATCTTGTTATATTGTTGTTGTGTCCCATAGTTTTGTTTGTTTTTTATTGTTTTCATTTATTTTTTCTTCTCTCTTTCTGCAGGTCTAGAAGCAGACTCTTGTTCATTATTGTTTATTTTTGTGGAACCCCCCCCCCCCCCCCCCCCCCCCCCCCCCCGTCTCTTCCTTTCTCTTTCACCTCTGTCTCCGTGTCTGGTCGGAATTAAAAAGCATTCAAAAACAATAACAATGAAGTTTTAAGTATCAGGCGTGACATTAAATTCAAATGCTTTGATGCTCAACCTGAGAGTAAATCTGTAAGGCTTGTTACCAGCATTCAGACATCAATTCTGTTTGCTTCACAGCCAGACAGGACACGGGAGAAAAAAAATAAAAAATAAAAAAGAAAGCACTGTTGCTTTGTTTTCTATCACAAATACATCAGGACACCCTTAAGAGCATGATTAAAGAGATAAAATGGGATTCATCCTCAGTGTCAAACAGTCATAACTCTTATCATCCAGTGTATACAAACAGCGATTTTAAAATAATCTGCCTTTGCTTTTGTTTAAGGAAATGTTCATGTAATCTGGAGGGATCCAGACCCATTGAACTCTTTTGACTATAATAAAAAAAGCTTTGGAAAGGACCAAAACCGAGACAGTTACATAGGTAAATGTTTAATCATCTAAATGTCACGTGTCACTGCAGCCTTCACACATTTAAATTGGCTCGATGAGTTAAATGTTATTTATGCTGCTGCACGTTCGTGAAACCTTGTTTTTTTAACAGGTTACTCAGTTCTTGAGGAGCGGAAGCTTCTGAGTCGTAACGACCACACAGTAGTGACGGGGGCTCCGAGGGATAAGTCCAGGGGCTCTGTGCTGTTTGGAAAAAAGACTGAAAACTCTGAATTTGAGGTGGTACAGACTATCCCAGGAGAACAAGTGGGATCTTACTTTGGGAACAGTCTAGCTGTCCTTGACCTCAACAATGATGAGTACGTTTCCACACATGCTTGAGCTTAAACTATTTTTAGATTAGTTTAAACCTGATTCAACCTATTTCAGACCACCTGCAGAGAGAACTGAACCAATCTTTGGTAAAATGTACTATTTTTTAATGAACAAAATCCATGAAGGAGTGTTTTTATATATCCAAATCTGTTCTGTTCCAGCTGGAACGACCTGATCGTGGGTGCCCCGTTTTACTTCGACCGTATGAAGGATCACGGAGGAGCCGTGTACATTTACATGAACGAGAATGGATCATTCCAGAAAACAGCCACCATGGTGCTGAAAGGTCCAGCCTCCTCTGGGTTTGGCTTTGCACTTGCTGCCATCGGTGACGTCAACCAGGACGGATTCCAAGGTATGACGTGTGTTTCAGGCATGCCTGTGATACTGATGAACAAGGTGAAGTTTACTGCAGATTGGTCATTCATTTTTTTGAGGGAAAGGAATGGAACATATTAGGGATGAGCCGGGTACTCGTTTCAGACGAGTATCCGGTACGGATAAAGCATTTTTGACGAATGTGAGCATGAAACGAGTAAAACTCGTAAATATCTGTAATCGTGCTGAAGGAAAATCCTCATTGGATAACTGACTGTCTTCACTCTCTGTGATTGGCCAGTCACATAGAGCACCCGCCCCTCCCTACACACAAAACTGCAGCCGTCCGTCCGGTCCCGGCTCATACACGCACACACACAGACAGTAACGGATCTCTCTGTGATTGCTTCACTGTTGCTCACGTTTCTTCAGTTTTCCCTAGGTTTTCTTCAGCTCACCTCTTTTTCGGTTGAATATTTAAAGTTACTTTTTTCGTAACTTACATGGTGCATTTGACAAGACAGAGCTGACGTGCGGTGTCAGTCACTACCTCCGCTCCGGTCGGGTTTTTTATTTTTTTTAAACTCCCTCTCTCTCTCCCTCTCTCTCTCTCTCTCTCTCTCTCTCTCTCTCTCTCTCTCTCTCTCTCTCTCTCTCTCTCTCTCTCTCACACACACACACACACACACACACACACACACACACACACACACACACACACACACACACACACACACGCACAAACACACACACACACACACACACACACACCTTAATCAATATTGTTTTGTTTAACTTTGTGTGGGAAAATGCCAAGAACGTTAAGAAAAAAAATCTGTTTAATCAAATTAAAATTAAAAAATATATGTAAATTTGTGTCTGGATGTAGCATGTCATATTTCCTAGTTCCTACTGCATGAGTTCAAATGTATTAATCCATGCACTTAAATATTAATGTTCTGATTTTACTGAAAAACTTGTTGTCATGGTCTGTTTCTGCGTCTTCCCTCATTTGTCTCCTGGTGTTCTTCATCCCTCTCTAGATTCCCCTTTTGCGTCTCATAGCGCCCTCATGTGTCCTTTGTCTATGTCTCATTTATGTCTTCTGTTTGTAGCCCCTTAAATCATTCCTTCCAGGTCCTGTGTTCATTCAGTCATCCCCAGCCCCTCCAGGTGTTCCTTCACGTTCTGTGTCCATGTAGCTCCAGCCCTTTTGTCCCCAGCTCCCTCCTGGTTTTCTTCATGTCTCTTAGTCTCCCCACCTCAGTTTATATAGGTCTTTTATTTCAGTGTGTGTGTGTGTGTGTGTGTGTGTGTGTGTGCGCGTGTCCTTCCCCAGCTCGGGGTGTGTGGGTGTGTGTGTGTGTGTGTGTGTGTGTGTGTCCTTCTCCAGCTCGGTGTATGTGTGTGTGTGTGTGTGTGAGTCCTTCCCTCAGTCTTTAGGTTTAGTTTTGTGTTTTATGGTTTTAGGTTTATCTGCCCTCCTCTGGTTCTGTTCCCCATTTAGATAATTGTATTCACCTGCTTTCCCTCCAGCCCTCACTCCACACACCTGCTGCCTGTTTCCCTAATTGCTCCTCCCAGTGTATATAAGCCCTGTCTTGTCTCTGTGTTGTGTCAGTCCATTGTGGTATTTTGTCAGGCTTCTCTTGTCTCTAGTGATTTGGTCTCTAGTTTAGTAATTGGACATTTTTGGATTTTTGGCTCCCAGCCTTTGGATTTATTTTATTTTCTTGGCTCATCCAATAAAGGATTTTTTCTTATCTTCACTCCTGCCTCGTGTCATCCTGGGTATCTGCATTTTGGGTCCTAACCATCCTCAGATCGTGACACTTGTTCTGTAATAGTTCCTTTACTATTGTGATCAAAATATGTAATCTCAATTCTGAGGCTGCTCTGTAAATAGTTTTCAAATAAACAATACAATTTCTGATCAATCCATATCAATTTCAGACTTAATATATTGATGCAAACCACGCCCACTTCCAGGTTATGCCACGCCCATTCTGAGTACAGATACAAATAATTTAGTTGGTTGAACAGATACAGATAGTGGTGTACTCGCTCATCCCTAGAACATATGGAAGAGGATTAGGGCTAATGAAAAAACAGAAAATAAAGAATTCTGACTTAAATCTCAGAATTCGGAGATTAAAGTCAGAATTCTCTCCTTTTTTATTTCATTTGCCCTAATCCTCATCCATAATACCATTTATGTCACATTAATTATTTTCTGTTGCAGATTTTGCAGTGGGGGCACCATTCCAAGACACGGGAAGGGTCTTCATATGGATGGGAAGTAAGAAAGAAATCTCACAGAAGCCCAGTCAGGTAGCCACAATTAAGATTTCTCTCTGCTAGAATTCTATCTGAATTATTCAGGATGAATTTTATGTGTAACAGCGTGTGTCTACAGGTGGTTGAGGGTAAGTCCGTTGGTAACGGACTGTTCAAGACCTTTGGCTACTCCATCAGTGGAGGAATGGATGTAGATGACAACAGCTACCCTGACATTTTAGTTGGCTCTTTGGATGACCAAGTAGCCCTTCTCAGGTAGAAACCACAGAAAAGACATTTGTCATTTTTACAAATGAATAACTCTAACTAGCTGGTCATCTGTTTTCAGAGCTCGGCCAGTCATTCAGTTAACTAAAACTTTCAATGCTGAGCCCAACATCGTGGATCCTAATAACTGTCCTGCTGACAATCCCTGGTAAAAATGTCCTTTATATACTTAAATATGAAACTGGCCCTCTTGTTTTAGCTGTGTTTTAACTCCTTTGCGTTCCTCACAGCATCACTGTCACCGTGTGCATGTCTTTCACTCTAAGCAATGGAAACAAAAACTTCAAGAGAAGCATAAGTAAGCTCTCACATGCAGTGAAAACTGTGGAGTCCTTATGTGAATGAGTCCGACAACAGTTCTGCTCTGTTTATTTTTTCATGGAAGTTGTGGACTACAAAGTGGAGGCTGACATGCAGAGGAGACGAAGCCCTCGCGTTCGTTTCCGAAATAATGAAGATACATATTCTGGATCTCTGAGTATACCATCTTCCAAAACTGTCTGTGAGGCCCTAAAACTCAGCGTAGTGGTAAGGTCTAAGGAAAACCTGTGTTTACACATATGGGATGGCTTGCCATGTGGTCATTTAGACCAAAATGACATTCTTGGATTCATTCACAGACACATTTGAGGGATAAACTGGAACCAGTGGTGTTTTCGGTCAACATGTCACTACAAGAACCAAAAGTAAAAACCAGACGCTCCCTACAGAACCTGGACGCCTACCCCATTCTGAGCCAAGAGCAGAAGCTCACCCAAAGAGCCGAGGTACAGAGTGGTCCTAACTCTACATGAATATGTAAAGAGCATGAAGTGTGATCCTGTTTCATGTCCTATAGATAAACTTTCAGAAGGAGTGTGGCTTGGACAACAAATGCAGCAGCAACCTACAGATGACAGCTCAGTTTGCAGACAATCTTAACAATCCTTACCCCAGGTAGGACTACACCCTGAGCTATGAAGCACTGAACTAGCCTTCAGACAGGATTACCACATCTAGCAAATCACTGAAAGCCTTCGTGGTGCTTTTAAGGTGTTCAAATAATCACAAATAAACATTGTTTGTCTGCAGGAAGGATGGCGTTCAAGTGCTCCTGTTTGACAACAGTATAAAACAAGTACGGGTGTTGGTGGATGTGACCAACCTTCCCTCTCCTGGGAGGCTGGCTGAGGACGCCCACCTGACCATGCTCAACGTCACCTTCACTCAGCCTCTGACATACTCTGGAGTCAGACCTGAGGTACGTCCACTAGAGGGTAGCAGATGACTGAGAATTTTAGACACTTTGCATTACAAAATAAATCATGATTTTTGTTGTGTGTAGAGCTTAGAATGCACCACTGTTGGGACACAATCAGTCATTTGTGAGCTGGGAAATCCAATAAAAGGCAATGAAAAGGTACATTTTAAGGGAAATTTCACTTCTGTATCTTTTCTAAACGGTTTGCAGGACAACTAACTTGTCTGCTGTTTTCATTAGTTGTCTTTGCAGATACAGCTGGAGTCCTCTGGCATTGACCTATACACAGAAGAAATAGAAGCTCTGCTGGTTCTGTCTACGTAAGTCTATGATATTCTATATAGCATAGGCCTACACTGAAACTGTCCAATCTCACTGAACTGAAGTCAGAGTTTCACGTCCAGTGCATGTTATTAGCTCTGTTGTTATTCTGTAGCATTTTGGTTTTGTTCATCAAAACTTTCTGAAATATTGCACATGCAGATTCTTCACATATATTTGTATTATTTAGACCTCGTGTAGACTGGGCAGATACAGACAGCATGCAAACAGTAAACTATTAGAAGCAATGCTAACATTAGAGGCAGGTTTTTCTAGTCTGTAAATGTCAGCAGAACGATTCCAACAGAGTGAAAACTTTCCTGCACTTGTGCTGGAGTTGTGGAGTCGTGGAGATATGACATCACTGCACCATTACTAGTTGTAGTGCCGGTCCAGGATAGTGGCCGATATGATGATAACAGGTCATACACCAGAAAGTAAAGATCGGCAGTGTTGTAATAAGGTTGGTTCCTACAGTGTTAGTGAGCAGAGTGACCTGATGCCTGTGGTGACGACTATGATGATAGAAAACGTCATTCAAACCACCTTAACTGGGTGAGTCCCTGTGCTATTTTCCACTCATGCAGTTGTTTTCTTTTGTATCTCAGATGTCAAAATATGTTTAACTAATTTTTTTACAGTACGAATGTACGAACCAAATTTGGTGGCAAAGTGATGGGCGAGTACGCCATGAAGAACACCAGTGACGTAGGCAGCCTGGTGGAGTTGACCTTCGATGTGAGTCACCTTTAGGACTATATTTTATCTATAATTTGTGTGCTACTCTCCTGTTTTCCCCACCCAGCTTTTGAAGTCATAGAAGTTTAATATTGTGTTGTTTCAGCGGTGTAAACATGACCAAGCTAATATTTCTGAGTCAGAATGAATTTAAGACTCCCCTTTATGGTATTTTTCTAATCGTGGCCACTTTTGCCATCAGGTGGGCATGAATGGACAGCGACTGGGAAACATGGGGACCCTTGCTGTGGATTTCCAGTGGCCCTATGAGGTTGCCAATGGGAAGTGGTTGCTGTACCTGACACAGATTGTTGTTTCAGGACAATCAGAAATGGAATGTGAACCATCTGGAGGAGTTGTCAACTTTCTTAAACTAAAGGTAAGGAGCTTTTTTGGGCCCAATTGCTGCCGTTAATTCACAGTTTCTTAATGAGTCATAATAGTAGTAATAATAGTCAATAATCTAAATATATTGCACATTTCCGCAGGTGAGCTGCAAACTTAAAACAAGCTCAGGTGATGCTGACATAAACATTTGCAAGAAGGAAATCACAAGTCAATATCCTAAAACAAAAAATTGTTAATATGTAGTGATAATAAATGGGATCTGTCATTAAATAGGAATGTAGATAAAATGGTCAGAAAATTAAATTAACTTAAAATGATATAATTTATTTTAAACTGATACTGTGATATTTTTTTTGTTTTGTTTTGTTACTAAACCATAATGTTTAAAATTGGCACTTGCCATCTGGATCTCCACCAAGTGGCAGAAAGCATTAGATTAGAGAAGGTTTATGAGAAATTAAATTGGAAATAAGTAAGTTTAGGAAAGGCAAGCCATCCTAAATATGTGAATATATAGTCTGGCCACGACCCATAGACAGAGCTCAGTCGTGGGGTGGAATCTACAGTTGTCTTTCATACTGTCTTCACATGCTATTGGAAAATGAACAACATGACCTACAGATGTTTGTCAATGGGGCAGTCTGCCATACACTGTTGAAGAAGACGCAAATATATCCCTTTTCTAAATAAACAACTTAAGTACCTCTATCTGCTCTTGACTCAAAGAAAATCCCAAGTCTAAATAGTCCAAAGCGAAAGCCATTTTAAACAAGCTGACGCCATCTTTGTTGTCCTGCTCCATCACGTTATCCCACCCACCAAACCAACAGAGCACTGTGATTGGCAAAGCACAAGACTGTTCAGGCCTGCTGAGGTTCCAATACCATGGCTAAACCGAAAGGCAGATCAAAATCACTCTGCGTGGCTACTGTCTGTTAACAAGTCTAGGCTAACAAACTTTGTAGGCAAATATAGTGTATCATAGTGTATTATAATGTATATATATATATATATGTGTGTGTGTGTGTGTCTATATATATATATATATATATATATATATATATATATATATATATGTGTGTGTGTGTGTGTGTGTGTGTGTGTCTATATATATATATATATATATATATATATATATATATATATATATAGACACACACATATATATATATATAATACATATTTACATACACGCTGCTCAGCATGAATAAATAAAAAAAGTACTAATTTAATCAGTAGCTCAGTTAATAAAAGATATATAATAAAAGATATAGCTTTCACAAGGCTGGGTTTTACTCAATACTTGTTCAACTCCATAACATGAAATTAAGATAAATAATACAACTTAGATGACAAAATCTTCAGTTTTACTGCAATTGGTTGAAGCTAAAATGAAAACAACCCACAGCAAAAACTACTACAGCTAGTATTTTGTAAGACCACCGTCATTTACACGGACAGCACCAAGTCTTTTAGGCATTTAAGTGTGACTTCTCTCCTGAGACTATTGGTGTGGACTTATTTTTGCAACCTGGGCTTGAATGGATTTGTTAGGAAAATCATTATTTTTTGTTTGTGCAAATGAACACATCTTGTTTGCCATCAATGGCCCACATTTGTGGGAGTATCTTGTAGTATGGTATCTCATAGAAAATGTTGGTTCTGAAAGGAAACTAAAGGTTTTCTGACAGATGTAGCGAGGTGTACTCATTTAAGCTGAGCACTGTGTATAAAATTAGGACTTCTCATTTTATCTCTTGTTCCAAATATGGTGAAAATACGTTGCTAGTAGTTCGCCTTTGAACACTTCTGGGAATTCCTGGAGATCATTTCCTAAGTTGCTGCCCCCAGTTGGTGTTTCAGTAAATTTAAAATGAATATTATTTAATCTTTGGATGGAGTTTATTTGAAAAATAAATTAATAAATAAATAAATAATAGACAGCAAAACACTAAAATAACAACTAAAAACAAGAGGGTTTGCATATATCCCAGCAGTTCCTGGAAGCTATTATCAGGAGTAGTTTTGAGTTAATGCTAACACCACCCACCACACAAACACAACAACTGTTAGGAGCTAAAATATAACACCAGTTCATTTATAATTCTGAATTCAAAATACTGCTTTTCAAACCTAGTCATTAGCATAAATGCTGAGTCATGCTGTCATTTTACTGTAATGATTCAACTACTTTTTAAATGACAAAAGCTAATTTGTTGACAGTCCCTTGAAATCGTTTTACATTGAACAGAGCTAAACTTACACAAACCCCACTGACTCTGAGCACATGAGCAGTAATGGTGACATTAGGGTGAGGTGAAGCAATGGTAAGTGGTGCTAAACTGGTCCCAGTGCTAAACCACTGGCCAGAAATACACTTTGTGTTGCCACATGCTAACCTCAGAAACCTTGAAAAAGAAATGTGTTCAGCTTATGCATGGACAGAAGACATGACACAGCTATTGTCTTTATCAGAACCAGCAGCACGTGTTCTCTGATGTAATGTATGTCCTCCTCCTCTTTTTTGTTTGTTATTTCTTCTGTCTTCCAGTTGTCTAAGAGCAAATCCAAACGTGCTAAACGACAAGCAGAAGATCATGTCAATGCAACTATGCAGCACCTTAATGTGGAGTCACAGGCAGCAACCACGTTGCTCACACCTCGGAAAAAGTACCTGTTGGTGAGTGTCACACCACACTTAACAGACATGCAAATATTTGCATTTCATAAAATGATGAAAAACTTAAATTTTCAGAGACTAGTTATCTTCATAGGGATAATCGGTTGTGGCACAAAGTAATTTTATGTTTAAAAAATGTCTTAGTAGGACAAACGTGGGGGGTGGATGGGTCCTGACTGTCGTTTGTGTTTATGCATCAAACTAGAGGTCGACCGATATTGGTTTTTCTATTGCCAATACCGATATGAGGCAGTCGTGGTCAGCCGATAAGTGCTGCCGATTTTTTGGGGCCGATTTCTCGATGTTTGGCACCTTATCAGATTGCTTAATTATCACTAAAAACAATTGTGGATGCACAAGATTTCTGAACCTAATCAGTTTTTTTAACACGGAATTTAACCAACTGTTGAATCTTCATTTTGTGCACTGCTCAGGGTTATAATCAAACATAATAATAACAAGATTAATTAAAAATACCATTAAACTGACCAAGTATTAAATATACAAAATAGGCAACAAATGAAATATGAGTTGATAACGTTTCAAAGCATTTATTAAGCAGATGTAGGGGTGTACATTTACATGTAAGTAAAAAAAATGCACCTTTAGAATAGAAAGACAGATTCTACAGAAAATTGCATAACAGTGATGTAATAATTTATAAAATACCCGGTAGCAACTTTTTAAAACATCTTCATGTGAAATATAAATGAATCTAGTGCTCTTGACTCAGCATCAGCTTCTGTGTTAGCCTGGAGATGAGGAACCTTCAGGTTGTGTTTGTACCTTTATCAGCTCCCAGCTCACCAGCCTCCTGCTAACATCACACCATCCTTTCCTTGGTTTGGCTCCATGACTTGCTGCCATGCTGGATGTGACTTTTGTTGAACCATCAGACAGAAACTACACAGGAGAAACAGTTGTTAGCGTTTGTGTCGAGCATCCATCTTCAGGTCAGTCTGTAGCAGAAGGAGCAGAGGAGAACTCAGCACATTACAGTCTATATGATAAATATTAGGTAAGTAAGTAAAAGTTTATTTATATAGCGCCTTTCACAGATATAAATCACAAAGCGCTGTACAACATGATAAAGATCAGGGCAAATACCTCTAACCAATAAAAACATCAGAAAAACAATAGCAGTGATAAACGTAGAAAATAAAATCATGAGTATAAACAAAGTGAAGATGTGAACCCGAACAAAGCCATCTTTTTGAAACATTTAGGGAGGGAACGCCTGGATGAAAAGGTGAGTTTTTAGATGATTTTTAAAGACCTCTACAGTGTTAGAGAGACGGAGATTTGAAGGTAGACTGTTCTAGACCTGGGAAAGCTCACACCATACTAAACAGACATGGACCATTTCTAAAGGCTATCCATTCTTTGTGCTTGGTGCTGTCACTGGTTGGACTCCACCAGCGTGCCCCCCCCCCCTCCCCCCCCCCCCCCCGAGAAAGGTTTAAACAACAGCACTGATCTGTTAATAAAAGTGCACCCTAACTACACTTCACTAGTGTTACTGACTGTTGATGTTAGACTTTACATGGAAACGAAGCGTACAAATTAAGAATACGGTCTTTATTCAGAACGCGTCTCTGCTGTTTCTGATCACAGATTACACGGTAAGCAGAAAAAACACACAAGCTTGCTTTTCTGTAGCAACCGTTTTCTGTGTTTTCTGTTCACTTTGTCATCCAAATAAAAACTGGAGAAGCGTGTGTCGTTTACTTCAGTAAAATTTGCAAGATATTCACAGATTCGACTTTTGCGGCGCAATACCTTCTGAACAGAGGGGTATTTAGAAACATAACATACCTCTTTGGTATCGTGGCAAGGTATTGAACAAGCTACAACCTCGTTTCTTAAAAACAAACCCGTTCTCTGTCGTGCTCTGCTCCCGACGCGTTACATTGATCTCTGTGGGCCGACGGAGCAAAACCAGCGCTCAGGGACCATCAGCAAACCATCACAACAGAAATGTTTGATGATAAAATATGTAAAAAAGTCCACAGTTACACACTGCAGTGTGACCAAATTCACAAAATACAACACTGCACACACGCTGATCACACTACACTATTTAGTTAAATCCAGGTATACAGTTTTGATTTATTGTGAAACTTTTAATAATATAAATTGCAAAAGCTCCTCCATTTGAAACTATAGTGACACCAAATTCACACAGAAAATCACAACTTTGATGCTGATCATACTAGACAATCAATTTCCCTCTGGGATTAATAAAGTATTTTTGAATTTGAATTGAATTTGAATTTTATGTTTTTAGAGAAAATAATACACGTTTCTTTATTTTCTTCTCCTCTGACTTTTGGTGATATTTTAAAGCATATAAATTAAATAACTCCTACTCTGCAGACACAAAATCATGCCTGCTGATCAACATTTAGCTGCTCTATATACTATAATCTTACTTACTTTTTTTTATTTTTATTTTTTTCCGGAACTGCGCTGCTCGGGGTGGCTGCATGTTGGAGTAGCTCTGTTGACTGTATGTAAGTTTTGCCTTTTCTTGGACATTTTTTCTTCTAGTTTCTCAAGAAAAACGGTATTCTGTTGGACATTTTACTTTTCTGTTTCTGGTGCTGTGAAGCTTGGAGGATTTTTACTGCTATTTTTTACTTTTTTCACTTTTTGAGCATTTGTTATGATGTGTAACCATGGCAACAAGCTGGTTTACAATCGGGAGCAGCTGATTAACATTGGGAAAGCTGAAATAATACCTCAACTGAAGCCACAAATCCCAAATGAGCTAAAACGCAAGAAGCGAGGGTGCAGAGCGGGAGCAAAACGGAGACAGAGAAAGAGGAAATTCAAACCATCTCTTCCATCGATCATAATGGGCAATGTGAGATCACTGGCCAACAAGATGGATGAACTCCAAGCCCTTTCAAGGACTCAGCCAGGGTATCGGCAGTGCAGTGTTATGTGTTTCAGTGAGACGTGGCTGCAGGACCATATCCCCGATTCCAGCGTCTCTCTGCCAGGATTCCTGACTGTACGAGCAGACAGAGATCTGAAGAGGAGCGGGAAAAGAAAAGGAGGTGGAGTGGCAGTGCTTGTCAACAATAGATGGTGCCATCCAGGTCATATTTCAGTGAAATGTCGTCTCTGCAGCCCAGATGTTGAACTCTTGGCAGTAAGTTGTCGCCCATATTATTTTCCAAGAGAGTTCACCAGTGTTGTCTTGGCAACCGTTTATATTCCACCTTCAGCCATTGCTGAAAATGCATGTGATGCCTTCAGTTCCGTTGTCGCAAAGCTACAAACCCAGCACCCCAATGCATTTGTGGCTATATCTGGTGATTTTAATCATGCCTCGCTCTCTGCTTCACTTCCAACATTTCAACAGTTTGTCAGCTGTTCCACCAGAGAAAACAAGACATTGGATTTGTGTTATGCAAATGTAAAGAATGCATACATGTCCAAAACAAGACCTCCTCTGGGACAATCAGATCACAATCTTGTTTTTCTCTGCTTGGAATACAAACCACTTGTTCAGAGGCAACCTGTGACAAGAAAAACTGTTAGAAAATGGTCACAGGACGCCGAAGAAGCCCTGCAGAGTTGTTTTGAGACCACAGATTGGATGACTCTCTGTCAAGGATATGAAGAGGACATCAATGCCATGACTGGATGTGTCACTGACTATATAAACTTCTGTGTGGACAACATCATACCCACCAGAACAGTGAGATGCTTCGCTAATAACAAACCCTGGATCACCAGTGAACTGAAGAATCTGCTAAATGAGAAAAAAAGAGCCTTCAAGGAGGGAGACAGGGAATTATTGAGGAGTATACAGAAGCAACTGAAGATCAAGATCAGAGACAGCAAGGAGGCATACAGGAAGAAGCTAGAGAACAAACTACAGAGGAACAATATCAGAGATGTCTGGTCAGGGATGAAGAAGATCACAGGCTTCAAGCAGAGGAAGGATTGCACAGATGGCAGCCTGGACACAGCCAATGAACTGAACAAGTTCTTCAATAGGTTCAGTTCAGGAACAAACCCAGCATCCTCCTCACCTGTCCCCAGCCAATCAGACATCCCATCCTCCTCTGATCCAACATTTTCCTGTCACACGCCAGCTCTTTTGTCTTCTAACACAGTCATGGACTCATCTGGTTCTATTAATCTGTCTTCAACCAAGTCAGGAGATGCTGCTGCCCCAGTTACCTCCCCCTCCCACCAATCTGTCTCTAGAAGTCGGTGAAGAGGCAGCTGGAGAGACTGAACAGGAACAAGGCTGCAGGTCCAGATGGTGTCAGCCCCAGAGTACTGAAGGCTTGTGCAGAGCAGCTCTGTGGGATTCTGCAGCACCTCTTCAACCTCAGCCTGGCCCAGAAGAAGGTTCCAGTCCTGTGGAAGACATCCTGCCTTGTTTCAGTTCCAAAAAAAAAAACTCGCCCATCAGTCAATGATGACTACAGACCGGTTGCCCTGACATCCCACATCATGAAGGTCCTGGAGAGACTCCTGTTGGTCCACCTGAATAAGCAAACTAGAAAATATCAGGACCCGCTGCAGTTTGCTTATCGCCATGGAGTTGGAGTTGAAGATGCCATCATCCAGCTGCTTCAACCAACCCACTGTCATCCGGACAAAGCAGGCAGCACTGTGAGGGTCATGTTCTTTGATTTCTCCAGTGCATTTAACACAATCCAGCCTGATGTACTTTGCCAGAAACTCCAGAAGACACTGGTGGGGACCTCAACTATCGCCTGGATTAAAGACTACCTGACAAACAGACCACAGTTTGTGAGGCTGAAGAACTGCACATCAAACCAGGCGATCAGTAACATTGGAGCACCACAGGGGACTGTACTCTCACCATTCCTTTTCACCCTGTACACCTCAGACTTCCAGTACAAATCAGAGACCTGTCATCTACAGAAATACTCAGATGACTCTGCAGTTGTCGGGTGTATCAGAGATGGACAGGAAGCTGAGTACAGAGAGCTGGTGGAGCGCTTTGTGGCATGGTGTGGAAACAAACATCTGACCTTGAACGTGAACAAAACAAAGGAGATGATTTTAGACTTCAGAAGAAACAGGGTGGAGTCAAACACTGTTTCCATCATGGGAGAAGAAGTGGAGGTGGTTGAGGAATACAAATACCTTGGAGTTCACCTGGACAACAGACTGGACTGGAGAAAGAACAGTGAAGCTGTTTACAAGAAGGGACAGAGCAGACTGCACTTCTTGAGAACGCTTAGGTCCTTCAATGTCTGTAGCAAGATGCTGCAGATCTTCTACAAGTCTGTTGTTGAGAGTGTAATCTCTTCAGCCATCGTCTGTTGGGGTAGCAGCATCAGAAGCAGGGGCCTGAAAAGGCTCAACAGCCTAATAAAAAAGGCTGGTTCTGTTCTGGGGACGACTGTGGAACCACTGGAGGAGATAATGCAGAGAAGGATTCTCCAGAGAATCAAGAAAATGATGGACAACCCTGAGCATTCTCTTCACAAGACTGTCCGACAACGGAAGAGTGTCTTCAGTAAGAGGCTTCTTCAGTTTCGCTGCAACACTGACCGCTACTGGAGATCCTTCCTGCCAACAGCCATTGTAATATACAACAACTCTTTGATGACTTGATTATTATTATCCTGAGCTACTACAGCAATCAATTTCCCTCTGGGATTAATAAAGTATTTTTGAATTTGAATTTGAATTTGAATTTTATTTTTTACAAAATACTTATCTGATTTAATATAATTTCTTAAAAATTTGGATTTTCAATAGCTGTTACACTGTAAACTCTGTGGACACAAAATCATGCCTGCTGATCAACACTAACATGCACTACATACTACAGTGTTGATTTTTGGTAAAAATAATTCTCAGATTTTTCATGAATTTTTTTGTACTTTGTAATTTCAATAGCCCCAACACTGCAAAGTAGCGATGTAAAATCATGCCTGCTGGTCAACACTTTTGTGCTCTACATTCTACAACCCTAAACTTTAGGAAAAAATACGTCTGATTTTTTTGTGAATTTTTTAAACTTTCTAGTTTCAGTAGGTCCCACACTGTAAACTCTGTTGACACAAGAACACGTCTGCTGGTCAACACTTAGCTGTTCTACATACAACCTTTACTTTTAGGAAAAATACTTCTCAGAGTTTTTGTGAATTTTTTAAGTTTTCTAATTTCAGTGGCTCCTACACTGTTGACTCTGTTGACACAAAATCAAGCCTGCTGGTCAATACTTAGCTCCTCTAAATAGTACAACCTTTACTTTTGGGGGAAAATAATTCTCAGATTTTTAGTGAACCTTTGAGGTTTTGTCATTAAATTTGCTCCTGGACTGTTAACTCTAGTGACACAAAATCATGCATGCTGATCAAGACGTGCCTGCTGTACTTATTTAGAAAAAATGCATCTCTTAATTTTCATTAATTTTTGTACCATCGTAATATCAATAATAGCAAGACAAACAAATCATTTGCCACATTAGCAAGAATATTTCACATTTAAAGAGACTTTGTTTCAACACCTTAAATAAACTGCTGACATGTCTCCTCAGCGTTCATTTTTACATAAATGTTTCTTCATGGAATACAGACATAATTGTTAGTTTACGATGAAAAAGTCGCAGGAGTCATGTGCTGTAAGCAGACTCCAGGGGTAGCATGTTGATATGTGACGTTACTATTGTTTAACATAATTTTATCAAAAAATAACCGACACAGTGTGACCAACACAGAAGGAAGACACTGAGAAGAAAGCAGTGTTGTGACCACAGGTAAAAATCTGTTGAATGTCAGCAAAAACAAGCCCTGAAATCCTATGAATGTGTGATAACACACATTGAGCAACTTTGATGTTGTCACATTACTCCTGTCCTTGCACATCTTCATTGACTCCCCTTGTATTTTAGGGTGAAGTTCAAGGTCTTGACCTATGTTTCAAAAGCTTTCAATGGTCTCAACACATTGTGTGCTGGCAAAAAGTTTACAGATGGGCGATGATGTTTTTTAAATATATGGTCAGACTGTTAGCAAATTATCTCGTATAAAACTAGTTTTTCGATGATGGTTGAAGCAGTTTTAGCTGAAATAGTTTGGCGAGCTCCCATGGCTCAAGAATGTGAGGTCGTTAAAGTCCTTAAGTGTGTGAAGGCAGGCATCTACTTTTGACAACACAGTGTAATGTGCTTTTTAAACTGTAAAACTATGAAATTTCCATGCATTTATAAAAAAAAAAGTTAAAAAATTAAAACAAATACCAGTCAGGAAAATTAAAACAGGATTGTCTGCTATGTTTGTTCTCATAAATAAGGACTTTTTGTCTCATAGGATTGCTCTGTGGGGACAGCTAGATGTGTGACTTTTACCTGTCCACTGCTCAATATGTCCAACACAGCCAAGATACATGTCTGGTCCCGTTTATGGAACAGTACAATGCTGGAGGTGGGCACACACACGCACACACACACACACACACACACACACACACACACACACACACACACACACACACACACACACACACACACACACACAATCCTAGACTACTTGATCTTTTCATATTTTCAGGACTATTCCGATGCCCTCATCATTACGGTCAAAGGTCAGGCCACACTGAAACTCATCACAGACAAACCAACCATCAAGATGGACAACCAGACCTTTGAAGTATGTGGTAAACATTTCATATTGGTAATTAACTATTAACAATGGAATTCATACCATTCTTTAAAATGAAAAATGTTTATCTATTGACAGCCCTAGTAATAACTCTGATTTCTTTCAACTTTCTTCGTGTTTCTGGTAGTTTTCAGTGGAGATAGAATCAGAGGAGATGGTGGAGGCCATCTATGTGCTTCCTGTTTGGATCATCATATCTTCAGCTGTAGCAGGAATCGTTCTATTAGGAATCATCATTCTTATACTGTGGAAGGTGAGACTCATCCCACTCTGCTGTAGTTCTGTAGATTAAGAGTTTAAGATGGCTTCTATGTAGCAAACATCCTGTGTGGATGGTGTGATCCATTCTGAGCCATTAGTCTAACCTTACCCCCTTGGTGCACCTTCCTCCTCCTCCAGTGTGGCTTCTTCCAGAGAGCTAGCAGGAGGGAGATTTATGAGGCCAAATCCCAGAAGGCTGAGATGAAGATCCAGCCCTCTGAGACAGAGAGGCTGACTGAGGACTACTAAGACCCCTACGTGTTTACCGACAGCACACATCAAAGGGGTTTTGGGTAAAAACTCCCCTCGAATGGACATTTTTTTATGAATTACTTTGGGGTGTAACTTAACGTACCTCTTTCCTTTCTGTCTCCTCAGCTTTCTTTAAGTGATCAAACTAATATTCCCTCTGGTTTTATTTCAGGCTAAACACTAAACCTCCATTCCTGTTCCTTTTCTACTTCCCACTATGGTCCATCGTATTTTCCACAGCCTTGATATCCCAACTCTCCTCTGTCATTAATCCCATTTCTCCTGCAGTTTTCTTCCCCTCCAAGCAAATGCGTTCTCCTTTCTGTTTTCCCAGCAGCTTGGATTCTTCAAGCGATCCATCTACTACCGGATAATGCCGAAGCACCAGGGGGTGAAAATTCGCAGAGCTGAACGTTATCAGTTCAAACTGGGATTTCAGCCTGAGGATCCACAGAAAAAGTACTGGATTACCAGCTGGACAGAGATGCAGCGTTGCTACTACTGATGCCTAAACTTTGCTCTGAACCCTGAACCACCCACCGCCACGGGCTGGGTGGAGAGCACCGATCCTCACTGAGCCATATTGAGACACTGCAGCGCACGCAACAAATACAGAAAGTGCATTTCAGATTTTTTAATTATATTTCTTCAACTTTTTCTGTGCAATATGCCGAACATTTTTTCCTGAGATTGTAATTTGTTAAGTATTTTTGTTGGTTGCAGTGTTAGCCTCTGCCATGTGCTGAATCTGGAGACTGCATGCAGAATTTCATCTCTTTTTCACCTGTTCTTATATCTTTTAAGCGACTTTTTTGTTGATTCGTTCGTTTTTGTCTACATTGTCTCTTGTCGCTAGATTTTTTTTTTATATGTGAATTGTCATTTCAGTTCAGTCCCATTTACCCTTAACTTGCTGCACAGAGGTATCATTTTAGTTCATATGGAATTCATTCAATAACTTCTCGTTAATTTCCACAGGCAAAGGTCATTCGAACCTCAGCTTCCTGATTGTGTGTCAATTAAGTCATTAGGGTACATTTTATTATTTATTACACCAGAAAGACCAAGATTTTTACACAGGGAGTCGAAACACTGGAATTAAAAGGAGATTATTTTGGTCTTTTATTATAAACTCCAGCATGGATGAATGAAATTGAAAATGGTGTGAAAGAATGCTTGTTTTTCTGCTCGTTAGTGGCTGACGCTGGAAAGGTTGGATGAATGGTAAAAATGATCTGTATTTGTATAGCTCCTTCTTAGGGTTCCACAACCCCCCCAAGGCGCTTCACAGCACAGTCAGTCATTCACCCACCCATTCACACGCTGGTGGTAATGAGCTATGTTGTAGCCACAGCTGCCGTGGGGCACACTGAACAGAGGCAAGGCCTGACATTCACTGGTGCCACCGGTTCCTCTGACCACCACCAGCAGGCAAGGCGGGTTAAGTGTCTTGCTCAAGCACACAACAGCAGAATTCTCTGGTGGGAGCAGAGATCAAACCTGCAACCATCTAATTACAGGACAACCTGCTCTACCTCTTGAGCTACTGCTGTCCCTGGATAAACAAAGACTCTCTGTGAGGTCGAACCACGGCACTGAGATAAAACAGTCCTTAGTTGGGACTAAATCCTGTGTTTCCTGGCCCCAACCCTAAAAGCTCTAGGGTACTCTGTCATGTGAGGCTTCAGTCGGTGTCGGTGTGGGGAGGGGGGAGGGTGGGAACAGGAAGGGCTGAAACAAATGCACAAATGCTTTTTTTTGTACTGTGTAGTTCAAATGTAATTAAATTGTTTTTAACAACCAAACAATTTGAGTTCATTCTGTTCTGAATAGAGGAACGATCTATTACTACTTTCCATTCACTATAAACACTTATTTTCTTCAGCATTTACAAATAAATCAATCACAAAATGGACGTGTTTCTAAATCACACGTTCAAGCTTGGTTTATGCTTGATGCGTCGGCGAGGTCCACTGTCACTCCCTCCCTTCAGATCAGAAACCTTATGTCACTTTCACATCTGTCCCACACCAGTAGATTTTGTTCTTGCACACTTCTCAAGAACATGGAAATTTCCAAGTGTAGCGTCATGAAATGTCCTGTTTTTGACCTAAAGGTCATGCTCTGCTGTGTCTGCTCGAGTGGAGACATTAAGTCTCTGACACAGGCCTAATCTACATGAGATATTGGCCAAGGCCTTTCATGCCTCTGCTCATCTGGACTGCTTCGCCTCTTTACAGCTTAAGACAAGACGGAGAACTCTCTTGATGAATACATAATCAAACAATGTTTGTTACTGCCAATTATAATGGGAGCCCAATGTTCAAGCTGTGAAATAATGTTATTACTTGATATTATAATTCTGTGCTCAGTAATATTTTACAAGTAATTATAATCTTGGACAGCTTCACTAGACACGTGATGACACAGAGTAATGCTAAAGTCACATGACACATTTCCTTTTTGTCTGATCCAATCAGAACCTTCGTTTCTGATATGAGGCGTGGTTTTCTGTGGTGTTTGTATAAGCCCTCTTTTGCATGTCAAATTCTGATACGCCAGTAAACCAAAATATGGCAATTATAAAAACTATTCCCACGTCACCTTTAGTTCAGGTCAAAGTGTTCTAGAGAAGTTCTGACAGGCCATCTGAACACCTCTTCAGCCGAAAGAACCTTGCTCGACAAGCTGGATAAAATCTGTTGCACGTTACACCTGACCGCACCGGTTCCTTCAGAATAACAGCTGAACCTCACGACCCCTTCAGGGTCTCGCTGACACCAATAATAACCTGTCGTGACCTGGGAGCATTCCGAGGTTAGACTGGTCAGCACCGCTGCTTTTCTACCGGCTTCGGTTCCAAGGAGGCGTCCACGGACCTCGACATTCTGGATCTAAACGGAGGCTTCCCCTGGGGTACGCAGACCGACAGATGGCGTTTCATGTGTGTTATAAATCTCCTACTAAAGTTTAGAGCGAAACATTCACTCCCACTCAGAACTAAATGCTTCTCCGGATACGAGGTTCTGATTACATTCCACACATATACATCATTCATCTCACGTCTCATTCCACCTAGTTCATCAGTACACATTGTTTAAAGTTAGTCTTGTTTAAATTGTGTAGAAATAAATTTCTTAACTATTTTAAACCTGACTCTTTCCTCGGGGTTAATACGAAGTGTCATGTAATCCCTGCAATAAAAAGTTCTGATCTTCTGGTTAAAATATTCAAAGATCCATCAGATTGATGTTTCAGATTTTTATGGAATCTCACATTTTATGGTTCATAAGTAAGATGTAAACTACCCATCGTTACACAAGCCAGTGGGCAGAAGATTCGTGGAAGTCCAATTAGAAGCATTGCATCATTGTATCCCCCTTAAGTAAACAAAGGTGGCAGTAAGCAATGTTGTTTTTGGAGACTCAACTGTGATATTGCATCCAGACTGCTGCGTCTGCCCTCATGCAGCTCAAGCCTCAGCGCTGCTGTCTCTGCATGTGTGCTCCTCACAGCACGTATCAGTGACAGTGGCTGATTCTACCCACCAACGAGAGGCTCCCCCTAAAGGTAGGTGTGAATTTGAGCTGGCCAATCAGTCAGCAGTGGATGTGTTGGGTCAGTTCAGCCTGAAGCAGACCGCCGGGGGAAGAGGTCTGAAAAAACGACCTGCTGAGCACTGAAAAAAGCCAGGCTGTGAACACCAAAAACCCTACCCGGGTGGGACCGTTTTGGACCAGATGTGTAAGGCCTAATAGATTTGTTTTTAACTCCATCCTCTCATTAACCACACTTCCATCATGTCACTAAAACTGCCATCTTTCACTTACAAAATATTGCTTGGCTCCACTCCACTCTGTCCTTTTCTGCAGCAGAAATCATCAATCATGCCTTACTGCATTAGCATCCTTCATAGAAGCTGGAGATTGTTCAGAATTCAGCTGCCCAGCTACTCACCCATACCTGCACTAGAGATCACATTTCTCCTGACCAACAAAAGCTCCACTGGCTCAGCAACACAACCATTTCGAGTTCTTACTCATCACCTACAAATCTTTAAACTGCACCCCTCCTTACCTCTCTGATCTTCTGCAAAATCATCACCCCTCCCACTGTCTCCTATCCTCTACCTCCTCTCTCAGATCATTTCAAAGCATTGGAGACAGCTTTTTCCATAGTCACCCTATGGAATGCTCTGCCCCTACATAGCCAAGTCTCTGACTCTCCGGAAATCCCTCTCTTGAATCAGGCACTCAAATCCCATTAAATTATTTCACTTGTGTTGGAGCCATACAGAGGTTGTTTATTTTAGTATGAAGATCTGGTTATTTTCTTGCTGTTTTGTACGTTTTATGTAAGTTTTTGCACGAATAGTGAACCCCTTTAATGTCATGTGCAATAAGATTCATTTTATTTTAGGCTGAATTGGGCGGGGCTAGCCCAAAAAGGGAGAAAAGTAAAGGGAAATGGTTGAGTTATTGAGCAGGGTGAGGAGCGACAGTTTTCTAACCGGAATAGGTTTGTTAAAGTCTGAAAAGAAATTTGTTTTTGTATGCTTTTTGATGACAACTCTTTTTGTAACAGAGTTTCTTTAATAAATGAAGATTATTTTTTATACTCAATTTGTTTTTATTTTCATTGGAACCTTACGTATCAGAACCCTTCACGTCCTGCATAAGTGGCCAGGTTAGCAATTTTAGTAATTCAGATAGAATCTACTTTGTTTTATTGTTTTGTTCACTGTTTTGTTTCCTCTTTTGTAAAGCATCAAGTGAAATGCACTTTATGAAACTGATGTAGAATATCATTTTATCTTCAATTTTTTCATCAGTATTCACTGCAGTTATCTTCAACTAAAGGCTGGTGCTCTGCAGGCATTTGGGTGTGGACACAGACAGGGAAGGAACATCACCAAGGGCTGCATGGAAACCAAACTGGCTTCATTATTGAGGGACACGATTGGGTCTTTGTACTGCAGGAAGTACAGAAAATGGCCCATCTCCTGGTGCACCATGATCAAGAGCTATTGCCAGGAAAGCTTTGTAGAAGTAGGACACAAACATAGGTTGTCCAGGTAGCAGCCAGGTAATTTATTTAAGTCTTTTATTTTGATAATGTGTGGAGTGATGGGTCCAGCAACACTGATGCATTGGCACATGTATCTTAGAGTAAGTCAGAGTAAGACCCTGTGTCGGTGCATTTGTCCTTTAAGAAGTGGTCACGCGACTGATACAGCTGCTGTTTCGCCTGACATTGAAGTGCCAAGCTGTGTTTAAATAGAGGAGCATCTCCATCTGTCAATGGGATGAGTTTCTGACAAAATGACATATTTTGAAGCAACATTTTCCCACTGTTACATCATGGAGCTTGCTCTCTTTGTCCAAATCATTCCTACCATTTAAACATGAACACACAGAGTACACAACTAAAGTTCAGAGTGGAAATGGCCAAACATCTATTTACGTAAGGCTGGAGCCTTTCCCCGGAGCTAGCTCTAACTGCTAACTCTGGCTCTGATGCTCATTAATTCAGAATTTTAAGCATTTAAGTACACTTAAAGGAGTTACAAAAAGTGTGTGTGTGTGGGGGGGGGGGGGGGTGGGGTGGGGGGGGTCTTGTCGCCAGTATTCTAAAGCCCTTTTCAGATTGACATTCCGGAATATGTGTGGACAATTCAGTCCAGTTTTTAACCAGAACTGTGTTTTCAGACACACCACTTTTGTACCGGAACCTGTCCTTTCGGCTGCCTCACACAGCAGGGAAAGGTTCCAGATTCCGGGGGGGGGGGGGGATCGGACTTCTGTTAAGCATAATTCTGCCCACACGAAGACGCATAAGACCTGGATGATGGTGCTCAATGGTTAAAGGAATCACGGAAGTGGTGTGATGCGCTCCGTCGCGCGTCTAGACGGTACCGTAGGAAGCGAGCTGCCATGGTTTGCCACATGCTACAGGAGCGAGCTATGTAGGAGGGCACAGCGTCCCCCGGTCCCCTCCTCCTCCCCCTTCTCCCTGTCCGGAACTCAACCTCACCAGTCTGAAGCTGCCACCTTGTCCGTAACAAGTCCGGACCTGTTACTAGGGGCATCGTTCGGTTTAATTAGGAAAACGTTATCCGGATGTTTGTATTCAGACACAAAGGTCTTACCGACAGAGTCCTGAACATTTCCATTTTTCATGGCCTGTCTGAAGAGGGCTTAAGTTATATTGGGATGATCTCTCAAGATAGTTGTCAGTGTGCAATACAGGGTGCATGATCGGCAGTGTCTGTGTGAATCATCTCTCTTATGCAGATTACCCTGTTGTCTTCAGTCATAGCACTGCTGGGTTGCAGGAGATGCTAAGTGTATGTTCTGGGCATAGGGATGATTATGACATTAAGTATAATATTTCCAAAAGTCTAGGCCAGAACCATGGCTCTCTGATGATATTCGGGCCTGCAGGCAAGCCTGCAGGAGGGCAGAAAGGAAATAGAAGAAAGACAGACTCCAAGTCTCTCGTGAGATATTCAGAGAATCTTTGTTTAACTATCAGCAAACTCTTAAGGAAGCAAGGGTGAAGTTCTTTGCTGATATCGTGGAAAAAAATTCTCATGATCCACGCACTCTTTTTTCTGTAGTAAATTCGCTACTTGAGTTCTCTGATTCTAGTTCTTTGCCTCCCACAGTTGAAATTGTAAAGACTTTCTTCACTTTTTTGTTGATAAGGTTACAGCTATTTGACCTGCCATTACAAACTCACCACCTGACTCTCTACTCCCAGAGCCGCCCCAGGCAACACTGGAAACATTTGAGCCTGTATCCTTATCGGACTTGGAAAAACTGGTCGCTCAGCTTAAATCATCTGGCTCTCCTTGTGATGCGCTGTCCCCTAGAATGTATAAAGAACTCTTTCCAGTGATAGGCCCTTTACTTATGGCCATCATAAATGGCAGTCTTACTTCTAGTATGGTTCTGTCCTCATTTAAGAAGGCTGTTATTCATCCTATGTTAAAAAAGCCGGGGCTGGATGTGACAACCTTAGCTAATTACAGGCCCATCCCAAAACTCCCTTTTCTTTCCAAACTGCTGGAGAAGGTTGTGTATTCACAATTGGTTGCCTTTATGAACACAAATGATTTATGGGAGACCTTTCAGTCAGGGTTCAGGGCAGGTCACAGCACTGAATCTGCTCTTTTAATGGTTTTAATGACAAGTTTTTAGCCTGTGACATGATAACGTTGTTGTCCTACTATTGCTGGACTTATCTGCAGCTTTTGATACAGTCGACCATGAAGTCCTTCTGGACCGACTACAGCATTGGGTGGGGATAACTGGGCAGGCCCTCCAATGGCTTCACTCCTACCTTCATTTAGTGTTCAGATGGGTGAGGTGACGTCACTTTGCATGAGACTTTGTTGGGGTGTGCCACAGGGCTCTGTCCTTGGTCCTCTCCTATTTGCAGTGTATTTGCTTCCTCTTGGAGTCCTCCTTCGTCGGCATAATGTAAAATTTCATTTTTTTTTGCTGATGACTGCCAGATCTATCTCCCCCTTCGACGTGGGGAGGATAGATCTGTTTCTCCTTTATTGGACTGTTTGAAGGACATAAAATGTTGGATGGCTTCTAATTTTTTGCGCCTAAATGAGAGCAAAACGGAAGTCATAATGCTTAGTCCTGGCAGAAGAAATAGCTCAGGTGCTGATATTGACCTTGGCCCATTGACCCCCTATGAAAAGAAAATAGTCAGTAATTTGGGGATAAAAATTGACTCCTCACTTAATCTTGACACTCACGTAAATACAGTGGTGAGGTCCTGTTTTTTTTTTATATCTGAAACGACTATCCAGGATCATGCCTCTGCTTTCCAGAGCTCATCTGGAGTCTGTGTTGCATGCTTTTGTCCTTTCCCGTCTGGACTACTGTAACGCTCTGTATGCCGGTCTGGCCCAGTGCATGGTTGCACAGCTCCAATTTGTACAGAACTCAGTGGCTAGGTTCCTGACATGTACTAGATGCCGAGATCACATTACTCCAGTGCTGGATGCTCTGCACTGGCTCCCGGTGCAATATCAAACTAAATTTAAGATCTTAACTCTTGTTTATAAGGCCTTCCAGGGCAGTGCCCCCTCTTACATTACTGCACTTTTGCACAAGTATGCTCCATCTCGGTCTCTTTGCTCAGCCGAGCAGGGACATCTGGTGGTCTCCCGGTCGAAATATCGATCGAGGGGTTATCGTGCATTTTCTGTTTTGGCTCCAACTCTGTGGAATTAATTGCCATTGAGCATTCAAGTCTTTAAGTCTCGTCTAAAGACTAATTTTAATTTGATTGCTTTTCAGCGCTAGGGTTCATTGAATTGACCTGACGTTATGGTTTCTAATACTTCTTCTTTTTGATCAGGATGCTTGATTTTATTTTGTCCGCCATTTGTTTTTAATTGATTAGTCTCCTTCCGTTACCTCTCTGTATTTGTAATATAGATTGCTTGTTATTTTATGATTTTATCTTGCTTTTATGCCCAGGTACTGGGAATGTTTTTATGATGCTGTTCCGCAATTTGGCTTCTGATAACGTTGTGGAAGGTGCCTCTACAAATAAAATTGATTGATTGAAAAGTGTAGTGATGATATGCCACACTAGAGATGACCTCAAAATGACTTTTCCTGCTTTTCTATTAGCAGGGAATGTTTTGTAAGAGGTGAATAAGGTGAAATATTTGGGTCATATCCTGAATGAGGTAATGTCTGATGATGACATGTTGAGAGAACATCACAGGTTGTATGCTCAGACTAACACTCTTGTGCGCAGGTTTGGCACATGTTATAATTGTTAATAATGCTTTTATGTTAAACAAATGTCCTGTTGGCTTATATGCTTTTATTCTGAAAGTGTGTGGTTGTTTCCGGAGGAATCCTTTTTTTGTGCGGGTTTTGGATGGTGTCCTGGCGGAATAAAAGAGAAGTTCTTAACAGAGTATCAGTCTAGTTTATTGAGTAACACTAATGATGTAAAAAATGTTTGTTTCATGTGTGTTGTACTTCTTTATATACATCTCACTTGTGGTCCCATTATACTAAAGCAAATATGAGGAAGGTCCAGACTGCCTACAATGATGCTATGAGAACTCTACTCAAGCTGCCAAGATGGTGCAGTGCAAGTGAACTGTTTGTAAAGGCTCAAGTTAATTGTTTACCAGCAGTCTTAAGGAATTCTATGTATAAATGTATTGGTCGACTGGATAGATCTGACAATGTGATTAGTATGAGCTTATCTAATGTAAGGCTCTGTGATGTCTGGTGTTGGTGCCAAATAAGGCAGCACTGGTACTCTTGTATTTTGTGATAGTGGATTCTTTTTTATTGTGTATCTTATGACAACCAATTTTTATTGTTTGTGTGTTCTATTGCTGTTTTAATTGTGTGTTTGTTTTTAATTGGACTTTGTGTCTGTATTAAAGTTTCTATTTTATTCTATTCTACTTAATGTATCTAAAGTACTGAAATTAATTCTATTTGTTGATGATACAAATATATTTTATTCTAGTAATAATTATAATGAATTAATACATAATATAAATAAGAATTTAATAAAACTAAAAACATGGATGGAAATAAATAAACTATCCCTGAGTTTAGAGAAAACTAAATGAATGTCCTTTGGAAATTATAAAGGGAATTTAAACCTAGGAATAAATATAGAGGGTAATGCAACAGACGTAGTGTTGAAAATTAAATTCATAGGAATATTTATTGACAGTAAACTAAGCTGGAAACCACATATCTGACACATACAGATTAAGATTAAAAAAAGTGTTTCAATCATCAATAGAACAAAATGCATTTTACAATACAGTGCGCTGTATATGTTGTATTGCTCATTGGTATTGCCTTACCTAACTTACTGTCACAATGTAAGCCAGGAGGAGATTAGGACCCAAGATGCAGAACCAGGATGACACAAGGCAGGAGTAGTAGAAAACGTAAAATCCTTTATTTAAGGATAATTGTCCAAAAGTAAAATCCAAAAAGGGCAGGTAGCCAAAAACCTAAATCCAAAAATCCTAATGCCCAACCCTCGAGACCGAGAGACGAAGAGCTTTTTTTAAAGAGCAAAACCTAGAGACATCCAAATACCTGGAGACCAAGAGACCAGGAGAGGGAAACGAGACAACGCTGACACAAACAATGGGCCGACAACACATTGAGACACAGATAGGGTTATATACGCAGAGGGAAACAACCAGGGTAACAGGTGACAGGTGTGTGGGGAGTGAGATCAGAAAGGATCTGGTGAGACTAATTAAGTGGGGAAAACTGACTAGGCAACATTAATCTACAGAGAACTAAAGAAAAGTAAACTAAACCTGAAAACTAGACACCAGAAGAAAAACACTAACAGGGATGGGATAGCTAAATCTGAAATCACTAAGGGGGAACCTGAGGGAAACCTGGAGGGAGCTGGAGACCTAAAGGGGCACAGAAACCTAAGGGGAACACCTAAGGGGAAAACCTGGAGTGGGCTGGGGAACACAAGGAGGCACATGAGGAACACAAGGAGACACGTAAGGAGAACCTAGAGAGGGCTGGAGAACACAAGGAGACACATGAGGGGGACGCAGGATGCAGAACATGACACTTACTGTATAGAGGTGTGGGGCAATAACTATAAAAGTTCATTAACCCTTTGATGCATGAATTATGAAATCTTCAACCATGATTTTTTTAAACAATTGTTTTCTTTCATCTTTAGGTGTGAATCAAACAAATTTCAACAAATATTTTTTGTAACATTTAATAATTTACAAATAATTTATTACATGTCCACCTCAGTGGACAGTGTGCATTCTGAACATGAAATATGTTGGCTTGACTTACTGAAGTCCAAATGGAGGGGCTCAAATGCAATAAAGTCTTCAACAGCTGTGCTTAATAGCCAAAAATAATAATAATAATAAAAATAACAATTTTGAGTACCTGTCCACTGTAGTGACCATTATGCATCAAACGTTAAATTCCCTCTTCATACTCCAAAAACGTGCAGTAAGAATTATTCATAAGGTAAGATTTAATGATCACACAAATAACTTATTTCTGCATTCTAAACTTTTACAGTTCTTTGATTTGGTGGATTTTACACTGCACAATTATTATACAAAGCCAGTAAAGGTACACGTCCTATAAATAAATATTCAAAAGCTCTTTTCACAGAGAGAAGGGAGCTACAATTTCAGAGGGGGCAACTTTAAAGTTCAGGCCATAAAAAGTACAAGAAAAAGTCTGTGTGTGTCCATATGTGGAATTAAACTTTGGAACCGACTGGGGCTAGAGCTCAAGCGATGTCCAAATATGTATACATTTAAACTCAAATACAAGGAAATAGTTTTGTTACAATATACCAGTGAGAAAGCTGGTGGTTGATTGCTATTGATTGTTGTGGATTTATCATGTTGTGTACAATGTTGTGGGTAAATGTTGTGCTTTTACGCTTAATATACAGTATGACCTTTAGTGTACCAGGCTAAAGACCAAAGGTGACAGATTATTTGCTGCTGTGGCCCCCCAGACACTGGAACTCTCTCCCCCTGAGCCTGAGATCAGTGGACTCAGTGGTCTCCTTTAAAAAGCAGCTGAAAACTCACCTGTTCAAGCTGGCTTTTGTGTGACCTTCATCACCCTATCCTGTTCTGCTCTCCCTACTTATTCCACCTTCCTCAGGATCCACTGATTTCCCTCTGTCCTATTCACTCTCTCTCTTTCTTTACATTTTAAATCACAATTGTCTATTTTTTTGCTCATTTAAAATATATTTTAATCATTTTCTAAATTCTTTTTTATATTTTTACATTTTTTGTTTTTGTGAAGTGCCTCGTGATTTTTATATTGAGAGGTGCTTTTAAGTAACTGGAAAGGCTCTGTAAATAAGTGATTGTTCTTGCATGGTTTTAATTTGATATTAAACTGCATGCTTTTATTTTGGCGGACCAGCAGAGGAAATAAGGGAGAGCAGAGAAGGCGAGATGACTTTTGCTTGGAACTGACAGCATGCTGTAAGACCAAACAGACAGGACTGGGCCTCTGTACCCTACCTTTTGACAATTAAGCACCTAGCTGGAATTGGGAACAAGGTATGGTTTGATGCATGTGTTTTATGTGGATTGATGTGATTTTCTATGTATGTTGTTGTGTTTAAAGTGGTTAAATGCAGAACAATGGTAACAGCCATCTCAACCATAGAGCCAGGTGAACACCCATGCTAATATTAGCCTTTGTGTGGTTCACATGCTTGGACTTAGTTTTAATATTGGTTTTAGCTTTTAACATGTTTATGCACATTTTTGATCTCACTCAACCTACTATTACTGTAGATTCAATAATATTGTAAATGGTTATATGGCATAAAAGTAATCTTTGTAAGAGCTCATTATAATTTAATTTATCTGTTTTATTTAGCTCTTACGGTGTTTCAAGAAAGAAAAGGTGGATTTATATTCAAAATAAGGATGCCAGCTGAACATAAATAAAAATACCTTGAGAAACCTCAATACGCTTCACCATTGTCTGGCTGGGTTCGCTACAGTGCTATAGAAAAGATCTTTTCTTCTTCTTCTTTACTTATGACCAATAAGCTGAATATAGAATATCAACCTGCTTGGTCTTTGGATGTTTAATCAGAAGATTCTAGGATTCTTTGCTTTTTCAGGGATCAAACACACTTTGTCTCAGTTCCGACAGTCAGGTTTATAAAAAATAAGAAATTTATTTTCTAAACAAATAAAAACATGACAAGTTAACCAAGGCTACTGTGATGGATGAATCTAAGTGGATGGGATGTGATGTATGGTGACTATGTGTGAATGCTATGGTTATCAGAACCTTCATATCTAGAAGAACTGAGTTCTAGGTGAAAAGAATTTGGTTTGCATTAAGCTATGAAGTTGATTCTTATCAAAACGGCATCAGACGCAATCTGGCTGTGTTCTGCGTACCCCTGAGGAGACTCTCTTTCGGATCCGAGATGTTGGGTGCGTCGGGTGACCCCAAGGTACCGAAGTTTTAGAAAAGGCCGCAGTATGACCAGGTCGGTCCAGAGTTGTCTCCCCGATCACAACAGATAGATTAAATTGTTTGCGTCAAGAACAGCTGTTTCTGAATAGCTGAAGGAACCGTTTTGCTGTGTCAGCTGTGAGCAGCTTTTAGCTTGTCGAAAGCTTTGCGTTAAAGAGGGTTCGCTCCAGATAGCCTGTCCGTAGCTTTCTCTAGAACTGACTCACCGTCTAGTGAGCTCTGTTTTATTATTCTCATATTATGAATTCTTGGCCAACCGGGACGTGCCATGTTGAGGGGTGTTAACAAGCAAACCTCAGAACTTCACGTCTCTTTCAGATACAGGATGTTCTGATTTGTGGCTAAGAAAATATGTGTCATGACGTTTAACTTAAATTTAATTTATCTCTAATGAACCTTGTGTCTGAGTGTAGATAAAGACTCATTTGTTAAATCTAAAATTACTGATCATAATATCAAAATGTTTCATTTCAACCACAGTAATTTAAGCACAGATTAATCAAAACATTTCATTAGTATTCATATAACATTGGTTCATCCATTTCATGATTGATTAACTCATATGAGCTGAAAATAGTCACTTTATTCAGAGAGTGAGCAATCCTGCGGTGTTATCAAAAGAAGGCTTTGTTTGGGAACACAGGCTGATATGTTGTTCCTCCTGAAATTTCAACAAGGTTTGCAGAACCTTGTTGTTTGTTGGAAGGTAGAATGTAAAATCCACCTTAGAGAATGGAATTTATGTCTGCCGGTGACCGGTGGCATGTAGGTCAATTTTTAGGTGAAAACTAACCATTGCTGGACGTTACAACAATGTCTCCAGGATTAATACTGATGCTGTTGTAACTGTTATTGTCATTTTTATAATATATCAAATTGTGTATAGGAGTGTAAACTGAATTCATTATAGTGTTGATACGATGTTGACTGAAGTAATACTGAGATAACCATGCAGAGTATAATATGGGGGTAGTATTAAATAAGTTATTCATCCTCCCACTCCTTTTTAAGCAATGCCTGTGTGCCTGATTGTTTCTTTTATTTTAGTTCAATTTAGTTTTGTCTGTATGATGTATATGGTTGCTATTGTAACGGAATGAAATGACTGTTTTCCACCTACAGTAAAAGTCACTTCCCCCTCTCAGCAAGAACAAATCTGCATGAGATATTGTTCAAGGTCTATTAAATCTGCTTCTAAACTGTTTTCCTTTCCAGCCCAAGAGAAGAATGAAGACAAAGGACTCTTTCTTTTTAATAAATCAAAGAACTCTATTTTTAATAAGCTAATCAAAGTGTTAGTCAATAATAAAATATGAACCAATTTGTGAAATGAAAATATTAATTACTTGATATTATAATTCTATTGAATGTAATAAGTAATATAACTTTAAATGTTTCCACGAGACTGATTACACGTAGCGTTAAGACACATGACACATTGCTTTTACTGATCTAATCAGAATCTTCCAGATCTGAGGTTTTGGTGGTGCTTGGAAAATCTGTCCTCTTTTCATTCGACCGTAAATCAAAACATCCAAATTATAAAACTATGCCCACGTCATCTTAAACTCCAGTTCAAAGCTTTTTAGAGAAGTTGTCGGAATGACCAATCCGTAACTTTCCTCTTCAGCCAAAAGAACCAACGACAAGCTGGATAAAATCTGTTGCTTTACCAACCAAGCAACGGTTCCTTGCTGAACCATCATGACCACGTTTTGGGTCTTGCTAGATGCCAATAAACTGTCGTGACCCGGAAGTATCTCAAAGACCGGACTGGTCGGCGGCCGCGGCTGTTCTACAGGCTTCGGCTCCAGAAAGGTCCAAGCTGGACCTCTACACCTCCTGATCTAGACAGGGACTTCCGCCAAGGGTACGTAAAATGACAGAATGGCATCTCAATGTGTGTTATGAATCTCCAAACCAAAGCTTAGCGCGAAAACATAATCTTCACTCCCATCAGAACTAATCATTTCTCCGGATTTGCTGGTTCTGAACACCATTCCACACTACACTATTCTCCGTCTCACTTCACCTTAGTCACCATACATTTAGTGTTTAAAGTTAGTCTAGTTTTAATTTGTTCTGTAATAAATCATTTAACTTTTAAAACTTGACTCTCTTTCTTTTGTCTCTGAGTTAATACGAAGTGGTTACATAATACCTGCAATGAAAAGTTCCGATCTTATGGTTTAAGTTATCCACAGGTCCATAAGACTGATTTAATATTTTCTATGGAATCTCATGTCTTATGGTTCATTAAATAATATGTAAATTTAATCGTTACACTATGTATAATATATACTGTATGAACATATATATTGTTAATTTTCTTTTTATGTCTCAAAATAAACTTAATAATAATAATAATAATAATAATAATAATAACAATAATAACAACAACAACAACAATAATAATAACTATAGTTTATTTGACTTATTCAGTGACCATAAACACACTTCATATTAATTAAGACAGAGTCAAGTGTAATGAATCAATAGACAGTCACTTTGGTGACGTTACACAAGTATATAGTTTATAAAAATGAATTTATTTCTATTTCTCTAAACTAATTATTATACAAGACAAGGTATGAATGATGTAATGTAATGGATATGAAGTGATTTAATGTGAGGTGTGGAAAAATGGAATGGAAGCTAGATGTTTTAGCAAAAACTTTCTTAAATATCTGAGAGAGTTTGTGGAGTATGGGTTGTAAAAGAATATCAACATCGGCCCATGTTTTCAGAACTGGTAGAGATTAGGTTAATGTTGACACAGCTGCTCAACCTTGTACGCTTAGAATGTGGAGAAGTAAAACTTATGCAGTTTCTGACCGAAACATTTAAATGTTTAAATTTATTTAAACCAATAAATGAACAAACTTATTGCAGAACACATCAAATGGCAAATTTTGTAAATAACCAAATATTTCATTTATTGTAGAGCTGGGGGTATGATATTAGCTACATTTATAACTTGGACTTCAGAAAACATGATAAAGTTTAATGAATCTTTGTTACACACCTAAATTTATTTTATAAATGGGATTTAGATGACAAATGTTCATTTGGTTTTACTGATTGATTCGGCCGTTTCTTAGTACCCCACATGCCAAATCTCATTGTTTCCTTGTCATAACCCAAATAAAAGAGACTTCTAGGCGACCTGACCTATTAGACACGCAGAGGTTGGTGGAGCCTGACACTTTTCCAAAGTAAGATAGTTAGCTGATTCCTCTTGATAATCTGCCGACTATCTGACTGACAATAATACCTTGATCATAAGAGTAAACCAAAATAATATTTAAGCAGAATGAACAAAGTTACCCCTGATAGGAGATTGTATGAACAGTCATGAAATGTCACAGATAGGAGTGACGTTTAATGTTTTGGTTATAAGCCTAAATTACACTATCATTAGAAAAAAGGTATTATTATATGATGTCCTAAACTTTCAAAAGTACTGATTGTGCCTTTTTAAATTATAATCCATGAATGACCTGGTTCACTCCCTCAAGCAGATTCTTAAATACTATCATTGATCCATCAATATCATTAGGGATTATCCAATATCATCAGAAACATTATCTATTGGAGATAGATAGATTTCTAAGTTACCATGGTTTTATCCATTATGCTGTTATCATATGACATTAGATATCTTAAAGGTCAAAGACTACTACTCGAACCATGGCTCAAGTCCATTTATAACTTTGCAACTTTCCAAACAAATGAACCTTATAAACAAATCTCCCCATTTATGATTGAAGTTACCTAAACTTGATTTAGTGTTCATGATTTCGGTAACGTCTAATTTATGATCAGTTACTTCTATATGAAGATGTTAAATTAACTGTATAGTTGAAGAATCTAGTTCTTTAAAAGTTATGAAGAGTGTTATAGTTATGAAAAATATCTCTACTTTGAGTTAGTCAGTCTATCTCGGTTCTCAATTACTGTTTATGTAATTAATATTGAACTCCTTCCTAGTTGGGTTAATGCATGTTTTCTGTTGTTTTGCTCAGTCTTATTCTGCCTCTACCTTAGTTAAAAAAGAAAGATTTATCTCTTGTTGAGTAAAACAGCTCTCACTTTCTTATCTCCTTCTTTATTTAACATAGAGAGCAGCCCTTGCCCTTGGCTCATCATTGTTTTGTTTTATTATTTGCTAGATGAGCATTATAAGATGGCACTTGTCCTACATGACCCTTATATTCTCCTTAAATATATCTGCTATTCCGTTTCACTTATGGAGTTTTAATTTAGCAGTATTTATCTCCTGTTGGCAAATATCAGTCATTATTAAAATGACATTGTACATTGTTGATGTACTCTGAAACACCCTTATTTTACTAAATCTATGTGAAGTTGAAAAAGTAATTTTATAATTAGGGCTGGTTTCATTGTTAGTTAACTCCAGTGTTAGAAGCAAAGAAATAAAATTTAAAAAGTCGCTTGGTCTTGGTCACATTCCATAATTTAGCTCTGATGATGTAAATAAAGGTGAACGTTTCTGGCATAAGGAGAGCAAAACGCATAGAGTCCATGACATTATTATTTAGTGATATGAGCTTGTGGGTGCTTGACGAGCTCCCCTTTTTTCCCAGATGGGTTGATTCATTTTGATTTCATTAGATCACAATCTGCAACAGTTCTTCTACAGCAATTTCTCCTGTAACTTGTGGGTGATGTGGATTACTTTTGTGTTTATTTTCTATTTTTTTTACACCGATTGAGGCGTTTTGTTTTGTTTTATGCACACTGTGCTGTATGACTCTGCCCCCTGTTGATGTAACCTGGTTACCTTGGGATGGGTATTTTTAGCTTTTAGAGGAGACATTATATGCGAGATTCAACTTTTGCATTGGTTTGATGCAATGCCTTGCTTGCCGGAATCTGACCTGTTTTGTTTATATCTTTTTATGCCTCTTTTGCTCTGATGAGCCATGAGTAGTCTCATGCCTCAAGAGGGTGGATGGCTGATAACGATTTTCTCACATTATTACACTGCCTAAATGAAAATGGATCCTACAGAAAATGATGCATCAACAAGTAGCGGAGGTGATATGCACCCACCTGTGTGCCTCTGTTATAAGATAAGTAAATAGCACACATTTGTGAATGCAGCAATGGCTGGATGTTTGAGACTTTGAATTTGAGCTGAAGAACATTTGTTAGTAAAACTGTGGATGAGAATAACTGCCCCCTCTGGTGGTCTGTTTCGGTTCCCATATGTCACAAATCCCATAGTCCAGAGTGACAGAGAAAATACTTTAAATATTGGATGATAAGAATTTTTGCTGAAAACAAGTCAAAATCAACAGTGATGTCCCAGAGTTTTCTTTTGCTTTTTCGCCCACACGTCGTGAAACCAGGAAATTGGGTTCTGATGAAGGTGCTGAAACAAGACAATTGGGGCAGCCAGAGGTGAGAAGTTCCATTCAAAGTACTCCTCACCACTCCTACTGCTGTGAAGATTGCTGAGAGGCCATCTTGGATTCATCTATCCCACTGCAAGCTCATCAACGTCAACTGACCGCAAATAGAGCGACAATGAATTCCAGCTGCAAAGGGGTGGGTCACCTTTAGGGTCCCACGTCTCAACCCCAGTGAAGATGAAGATCTGCTTCAAGCTTGCTGGGTTCACCACATTGTTGATGTTGGTGCACGTTCATGGCCTGCACTTGGGCTGCCTCTCAGCACCTGATGGAACGACTGGGACAGCAGCATCTGAGGGGGTACTAGAACTGGAACTGGATGGGACTAGACGGATTGGGGCTCCTCCCTGACTGCACACCTACATGATGTGAACTGCACCCACCTCCGCTGAAGACCCCCTTGACGCAATCACGACAGGACACAGCAACGAAGAGACGCTGGACAAGGATACTGCTTCAATCACCTGCACCCAATCTCCGACCTGTGACATGGTTTTGGGGACGAGTTCAACCCAAGACATGCAGAATTCACCACTCATGAGTCAATTAGAAAAATTAAAGAATTTTATTTTAAAAAAATCGGGAACTGAAGGCGCACTGGATAAGGTCCAGTGGGGATTGCAACGGAACTGCAGCGTCTGGGGAGGGGAGAGCAGAGGAACAGGTGAGTCCAGGGAGGTAAGTCTAAACTAGGAAGGTGCAGAGTAAAGACTTATGGGAAGCTGAGGGCTGAGGAATTGGGGAGGGTAGTTGGAGTGCCGGGGTGAATCCAAGAGGGGGTGTTCAGTAGAGGAGGTGCGTGGAGAGCAGAAGAGCGGGCCGGCAGGGAGGAGAGGAGAATGGGGAATGCTGCGTCCAGGAGATTTATGGGGCACAGGTGAGTAATCCAGCGGGATCATGGAAATGTCCAAGTAGTCAATCAGAGGAGCCACAGGAAAACCAGAGAAGCTCCAGAAGCTTCAGATGTCCAAGGAGATCCTGAGGAGTCAAGGTAAGGTCCACAAATGATCCAAAAATCCTGGGAACAGGTAAGCACAAGTATATCCTCAAGGGTTCTAAAATCCAAAAATCACTAGAGTTAACCTGGAGACACAAAGGGCTGGAACCACCAAGTTGTAGTTAATCATCCGGCATTGAGATGTGTTCTCCTCCTCCTTTTATAGCTGGACCCGCGGATTGTTAATGAGCTGCAGCAGGAGCCTCCCTCTCCTGAAACACAGCAGCTCAAAGCTGGAACAAAAATTAGAGGAGCACTCACCCCGGCACATGACAACCTGGTTTCACGGTCAAAGGATCAAAAGGACTTTTCGGGGACAAGATCAGCTCCCTGACAATTGGACAACCACCTCAACACGCCATGGAAGGACCCTGACGTCTTCCTATTGAGAAGTTTTACTCCATTCTTGCATTGTGGACCTGGACTTCAAGGAACTCATCAACGTAAGACTGAAACCATCCTGATCAACGGAAGAGGACTCTGACCTTCCAAACTATTCTTCGACCGGGACTCTCAGTCCACGGACAAGCCTTTGATGAAGAATGCTTGACTTGCCTCAGCTTCTGCCATAATTAGAGCTGCATAAATTAATATTACCTGTTCATTTTTCCTCATTCACAGAAAGAGCCGTCTGCAACTTGAAGCTGTAAATTAAATTCATCTGATGTTTCAATAAACTCCACTGATGTTTTATGGTTTTAACCGTTTTATGGTTTTGCTAACCCTTCCCAATCTCTTTACAGACACTGCTATAAATTGTAGAATTGTTGCATCACAGTAAATTCGCTTCAATATGTATGTAATAGCTCTTTTTGAGTTTATTATGGTGTTGATTTAGCTGATTTCCATTATCTCACTTATATCTCTGTAAAATGCTGTAAGATGTTGTTGTCAGTTGCGTTAGCCTTATTGTGTTTTATAATATTATTTGTTCTTTATTATTTTATTTATTTGTTCTTTGTGTTGTTGTTTTCTTTTTGTCTGGTTATCCTATTTGGATAAACAGGAGGGATTATGTTATGGAAATTTTATATTTCATTATTTTAATCCTATTAACAAATGAATTACCTTATGCCTGAAAGCATTCTCTCACACAAACACATTCTTGTTACCTTGTAACTTCCCACATACACAAACACCGTTCTCCCCCCCCCCCCCCCCCCACATACACACACACACTGTCTCTCCCTCTCATGACCTCTCTCACACACACACACACACACACACACACACACACACACACACACACACACACACACACACACACACACACACACACACACACACACACACACACACACACACACACACCTGTTTCTTTACTTATTTTGTTATAAAATAAACTCGCAGAGCTGAACTCGGGGCAGTTACCTTGGTGCTCTGCCACAGATTGCAATTTGGTTTACTTGTCTGCTTATTGTCTCTCTCCTTTTCTATTTGACTGCAGGAAATGGGGTTATTGATGAATATATTGATAAAATCTCTAACAGGAAGTAACTTCTGTTTTATTAAAATAATTTCATTGATAAATTTGGCAAATCAGATTTTGACACGTTTGAGGACATTATCAAAACTTTACCTCTGAAGTCACTCCTTCAGTCAGATCCTCAGAGAGTTAACTCTTTGTGTGATTGGGAATGTTCTAAACACTTATGTGAAGTGAATGTTACTCATTATAATGTGTATGAGTAAAGATATTGATTAAAGCACAGATAATTCAAACATTTCATTTAACATCTTGTTTATTCAACACATTTGATTATTTCATCTTATAAGTCACGGGGGAACTTCAAGGAGATTGACCTTTATTCATAGTGAGGAATGCAGGAGTCTCGCACGAGACCTTAGGTGAGAATGTTGTGTCTTCTTGTACAGTAACAAGAACTGGGGCAGAACTTTCTGGATTTGGAGGCCAGACAGATGATGTGTTTGTGTCTGCAAATGAAAGGTTACTTTCTGGCCAATTTAGTTGGAGAAAACTTGACCACTGGTACATTGCAACATTGTGCATTATTCTGCTGGTAGTAGCCATCAAAGGATGGGTACATGGGGGTCATGAAGGGATGGACATGGTCCGAAACAGCCCGTAGCATTTAAACGATGCCCAGTTGGCACTAAGGGGCCTAAAGTGGGCCTAGTCAGCCTCTCTAGTAGCAGGTGATGGTCAACAGTGTCAAAGGCTGCAGTCAGGTCCAGCAGGACCAGAACAGAACAGTCCCCTGCATCACTGTGAGTCAGAAGGTCATTAGAGACAAGGCCGGATTAACCATATGGGTAACTGGGCAATTGCCCAGGGCCCACGAACTCTAAAGGGCCCAGGCAGCAAGGGCACGAGCAAAATACTGTATCTATAATTTCCTGCTTTATGAGGACTATGGAGACCGTACATCTGTTTTCCCCGGACATGTCCACTTTTCACTCTCTGTCCGGGGCATCCGGACTGGGGGTTCTTGTATTGATGAAAATGTTCGGCTTTTCATCCAGGAACAGGGATCGAATTATGGGGGAGCTGGATATCCTACACGTCCAGGGGAGCCGGAAAAAAAGTTTTCTACCTATATTACATCATTTATGGACTCTTTAGAGCAGAGAGCACAGAGAGCGGCACAGCGCTGCGTTGTTGCGCAGCGCTCCAGGCAGCTGCGTCCAGCGCACGGTCCATTATCAAAGTGGCGCAACCAAAAAAACAATAATTAGCACACGATCGTTCATGTCCACACATGTTCTCTATTTTCTGTCTTATTTGTGCCTGAAACGCTCTGCTACTGTGGAGCTCATCACCTGTGCTGCGGTGATTTCACCTCACTGACTCATCGAAACGCGCTCTCCGCTTTGTGGTCAGGAGATCCCTTTGATCTGCTCAAAAGTAACTGATGAGGTGAAAAAGTAAGAACCCAGGCAGCAGTTTTTCTGGAGAATTAAGAGGAGATGCAGGAAGATGAGAGACAGACAGGACAGGAAAATAGTTAAATAAAAACAAGAAAACAAAACAAAAAAATGTAGGTAGATTTATCTCCACTACACGTTTTTACCTGTATAAAACAATAAGTTATACACATGTAATATTTATACATCTGATACAATTCAGATCACCTTCAAAACTCAGTCACACACCCAGGGTCGTTTCAAGACATTTTGGGGGCCAAGGCTAACCCCCACCCCCCCACCCCCCATAACTGGGCTCCCCAGAAGCCTCTGTGTAATTCATACCCTCTCCAGGATTGTTAGTTACACAGTGTTTATAAAAGCCCCTCAGACATGACTGACATGTTCTAATATTATCAGATGAAAAACTAAATGATCAGACTTGCTGTCTCATCTGCTTCTTTTCTAAACTTGCAAAAAGTAACAAAACCATTTGAAAGCCACTATTTGTGGATTATCTGAAAGTTTCCATGGAGTGTGTGACAACTTATTTTTTCATTGATCCTATCGTCTAATCCTTAATAATCTGTACACAGGAAGCGTACCGCTGCTGTAGTAAAACAAAAGCTATAATAAGTTATCATTAATAAAACCTTGTTGAAGCATTAAAGCAGAAAAATGAAATTTTGCAATAAATATGCTAAATATTTACATATGAATTGTTTTAGAGCCCTTTTATTGGCAGAATCTGATATTAATGTAGTTCTTACAAAGAAATGGGTCCTAACGTGGTTTGTGTGGCGTTGCCATAGTGTGACGTCATAGGCACCGATCTCCTGTCCTCTTTTTTAGAAATGAAAATATGGTCACCCTATATTCAATAAACTGTCCACCCGGGCTTTTGCGCTGCACAGAGACGCTTCGCTGTCTATGACTTTGGACGCCAGTTGAGAGTCAGTCTCGTGCAGACTGACCAATGAAGAGAGGGCCTCAAGTTAAGACCCTCTCCTCATTGGTCAGTCCACACGAGGTGGGTCAAAGGTTACCCTGAGTGGGTTACGTGATGTCAGGCATTCAAGTATTGAGTATATTTACTGCATATTACAGTAATATATTCTGTATGTGACCATATTATGGTGATCCTTGGGTCGTGATGATGGGGCCCTTGAATATTGTTGCCCAGGGTACAACGAAGTGTTAATCTGGCCCTGATTAGAGACCCTAAGAAGAGCTGTTTCAGTAGAATGAGCTCCACAAAAACCTGACTGGAAGCTATCATTATGTTCATCAAGAGCAGCTGTGAGTTGTTTAGCCACAACCTTTTCCAAGATCTTGGAGATGAACGGAAGTTTAGAGATGGGTCTGAAGCTGCAATGGAAAGAGGCATCAAGACTCGGTTTGTTAAGAAGAAGGTGGATTACAGCATTCTTAAAGTAAGCAGGGACCTGACAAGAAACCAGAGAAGCATTAATTGTAGAGAGCACGCTGGGACCGATGGACTGAAAAGCACTTTTAAACAAAGATGAGGGTAAGATGTGGAAGGGGCATGCAGAGGTCTTCATAGAGTTAACTAGTTTGGTTAACTCAGGCAAAGAAACAGGAGCAAAGATATCTAGGATGATGGGCCTGGTTGAAGTCGGGAGAGGCAGCAATAAGGTTGAAGGAGAGTTGCTAGATCTAACCTTATTGACTCTGTCCACAAGGAAAGACAGAAAGTTCTCACAGTCTTAAACAGAGTGGATGGAGGCTGTAGGAGAGGCAGGAGAGACGATGCTCCTGATGGTGTTAAACAGCACTGTAACGGAATAGAGTGATGTAACTATCTAGAGTTGTATTTTAATACACTGTAAGTAGATCACTTGTTATAATCAGAAGATAGGCTGTTTTTATCATCAGGGAGTTTAATTAAACACTCTGTATTGACTTTGAGACAAGAAAAGAGAGAGAGTTGGGATCGTTTGAGAATCTTTAATTTCTTAATTATAAATTCTTAACAATCTACCAGGACTAACTCTGTGATGGATGAAAATGGATTTGGATGTTGTGTTGGTGCGTGTGTGTGTGTGTGTGTGGTTGGTTCAGACTCCTTAGGCTGACGTCATTGAATCTGGTCGTCTTTGTTATGACTAGATATCACGAGGCTTATAAAGTGATGACATGAGCTGCTATTTTGCCGTGTACGTACCCAGTGGGGGGCCTCCCAGGTAGATCAGGAAATGCCAGGTCCAAGAACCTCGGATGTGTACTGGAGCTGTCGGAGCAGCGGTCGCAGCACGTCAAAGCCCGTCTGAAGGGTCGACCCCGGTACCAATCGGCAGCGTCAGCAGGTGCTCTTATTTTGGAAGGATGTCGTCTGGTTGTTTAACGACGAAAATCTCCAACTTCACAGTTCTTAGTTTAAAGAAGAAAACACATCTGGCCAGGCTGTGATTTTCTTTGGGATGACGGTGAATAGAACTGAAGTCAATATGGAACTGAGCTTAAAATGGCGTTGCCTTGTTTTATATCTCTGAATTGTTGATAAGTTTTAGTAAAGCGGATTGGATACTTTAAGTCAACAAGCCAGATTCTCCTGCGGCAGCCGAAAGCTCTGATTGGTTGGAACAATGTGTCATGCGTTTCTATGGAGATGAGGATCAGTCTGTCTGTGCAATAGTCCTGTTTTCATTAAACACATAAATCATGACATCTTTATTCCACAGATCATTCACTTGATTATTATTGATCAACATATGTTTTGCTTAATTTTTTTAATCACAAATAAAGTACTTTGATTAAGTAAAAGCGTTCTTCTTCTCCTTCGGACTCTTCTCCTGGAATGTAAACAGTCTGAGGAACACCCGACCTTGGCTTTTATACACGGGTGTTACTGTGTACAGGGGCAGCTGTGTGGAGCTGAAAATAATGAACTTCATAACCTTACAGCACCTTGGGGTTCCCTTTGCTCTGGGACACCAGGTTGGAAAAATAGGAAAACCTAGAATCTTTGACTGCAGAGTTAAAGTATGTCAGAAGATCCTTTAGGTGCAGCAGATGAACGTGGAGATGGGGTTTCTTCCACAAGCGCTCCATTTTTCTGCATTGGCGCTTTAGGCTGCAAAGTAAACCAGGGAGTAGGGTTCACTGCAGGAACTGATCTGGTTGTGACAGGACAGATATTGTCCAGAATGGAGAGGCAATGCTTGTTAAACTGAGAAGTTAAGGAATCTGGGTCATTATCAGAAGAACAGGGTGGATCAAAAGCAGCAGAAAAAAATTCTAGCTGTGCTCTCATTTAGAAAAGAAGAACTAACCATACAGCCAGCAGGAGGTGGGGATACAGAAACTGACAAGTTAAAGAAAATGCAATGGTGATCTGAAATATATGTAAATGTCCTCAGGACAAACACTGTCAGCATTTAGACCTAGGGAAAAAACAAGGTTTAGAGTGTGCCCCCTGGTGTGTGTGGGGCCAGAAACATGCTGGGTAGATTTGAAGGAGTCCATAAGGCTGGAGAAATTCATGGCAAAGTGATCAGAGGGATCATCAACGTGGATGTTAAAATCACCCACAATCACCAGTCTGGACAGCTTCACAGTGGAGTATAGAAAGTCACTCAACTCCTGAAGGAAAGAACTGTTTGGACCAGGTGGACGATAGACCACAGCACAGTAGAACGGGTCCTTACACCCGACTTTAATCAGCTGCAGTTCAAAGGAAGCAAAGTGACCAGAGGTTGTAGAGCTACATGGCAGATGGTCTCTGAAAACAACAGCTAGGCCTCCACCATGACCAAGAACCCCAGGGCTGGCTAAGAAAAGATGACATTTTTTCCTCCCAATGTCATGCTGCTCCTGATCAATCTGAGAGTGTGTGCCTACCTGAGGAAACCCTGGACAGTTTTGTCTTGGTTGAAGCTGAGATTATTGATAAAGCTTTCTCCTCAGTGAGGCCCACCACATGTGTTCTGGACCCTATTCCCACAAGGTTTTTTTAAACAATTTTATGACTCTTTTAGAGATGAGATTTTAACTTTCATGAACTGTTCCCTTCAGACAGGGGTCTTTCCTGCTGCTTTTAAACGGGCGGTGGTCAGACCCCTGTAGAAGAAGAGCAATTTAGATTTTAATGACTTTAACAATTTTCGACCGGTATCCAACTTAACATTTTTAAGCAAAATTTTAGAGAAGCTTGTTTTAATACAACTTAATGATTTCATCAACCACCAACATGTCCTAGAAAATTTTCAGTCTGGTTTTAGGGTGAACCACAGCACTGAGACGGCCCTTCTGAAGATTTTAAATGACTTTAGAACAAATTATGATGCTCGGAGGGAAACAGTGTTGGTTCTGCTGGATCTAAGCGCTGCCTTTGATAAAGTAGACCACACTATTCTTTTAACCCGTTTAAAACAGATCTACCTCTCTGGTGCTGTTCACAGTTGGTTCACTTCTTACCCCACAGACAGGGCTTTTATGGTGAGTTTGGATACCTGTTCCTCTGGAGTCCACAGCATCACATGTGGTGTGCCTCAGGGTTCAATTCTAGGCCCAGTGCTTTTTAACCTCTATATGCTCCCTCTGGGCAGCATCATCAGGAGACATGGGGTGAATTTCCACAGTTACACTGACGATACAAAGTTGTACATCTCCGTGTCTCCTGATGACGCACAGCCAATGGAAACACTTTTTAACTGCATTTTAGATATTAAATCATGGATGACTGAAAACTTTTTCCAGCTCAACCAAGGCAAAACTGAAGTTTTAGTCATCTGTCCTGAGGCCCAGAGAGAGAAACTTTTACCTAAACTACAATCAGTGTCTTTTATATCCATCACTACAAGTGAAGAATCTGGGTGTTATTTTTGACTCTGAGCTGACTTTTATTCCCCACATTAAAAACATCACAAAAATAGGTTTTTACCATCTTAAGAATATCGCCAGAGTCCACCCCATTCTCTCTCGGGCCAATACGGAGACGCTAATGCATGCTTTTATAACCAGTAGAATTGATTACTGCAATGCCCTGCTTTCTGGTCTTCCCAAAAAGTGTATCTCAGGTTTACAGCATTTACAAAACTCAGCAGCACGTGTCCTGATGAAGACCAGGAAGAGGGAGCAAATCACTCCGGTTTTAAAATCACTGCACTGGCTCCCCGTATGCTTCAGGATCGATTTTAAGGTTCTTTTAATGGTTTTTAAGTGTCTTAATTGTCTTGGGCCTTCTTATCTTTCAGAAATGCTTTTACTATATAAACCCTCGTGGTCTCTGCGCTCCTCTGGCAGCCGTCTCCTAGTTATCCCTAAAGTTAAGACTCACAACCACGGCGAGGTGTCCTTCAAGTACTATGGCCCTCGCCTTTGGAACGGGCTGCCGGCAGACCTCAGGGCCGAAGGGAACATCCAGGCTTTTAAGAATAGGCTCAAGACCCACCTTTTTAGCTTAGCTTTTAACTGATTACTATTTATCTAGTCTGTTTAACTGAATCGTCTGTCATATTTGTTTATATATATATATATATATATATATATATATATATATATATATATATATATATATATATATATATATTAAATCACTTTAAATTAATTTTATCATTTTATTTACATCTTAGTGTTTTTACATGATTATGTTTTCTTTTACTATCTTTATAATCACTTTTTATCAGTTACTTTTTATCTATATTAGCTTTTGTTATTTTACAGTTTTATATTTTAATCCTCCAGTGTTTCCTCTGCGGAGCCCTCTGCCTTGGGGCCGGTGGTCGGCGACGGCGGCCGGAGCGCTCCTCGGGTAGTGCCCGGGCAGTGGTGGGGGTTTCTGCCCTCCCCCACTGGGCGTCATGGGCCGGTGTCTTGGCTGCTGCCGTGGATCTGTTGCTGTCAGGGCAGATGGCTCCGCTGATGATGTGTCGTTCATTACCTGACCCATCTGAACTCAGCCTATTGTTTCCTCTGTTGTTCACGTGTGTGTGTGTGTGTGTGTGTGTGTGTGTGTGTGTGTGTGTGTGTGTGTGTGTCAAAGTCAAAGTCATTTATTGTTATCTTCTACCACATGTGCAGGACATGCAGAGAAATGAAATTCAGTTTCAGCACACACAATTCAAAGATCAGACATACGTGGATAAGACACATAACAAGAATTGGTGACTGCGGTCATTCGCAACATGAGTACCTTAATAGATAGATGAAAAGGGTGTTACATGAGGATAAGTGGGGGTAGGTAAAAAAAGGCATAGCAGAGTTAGCCCCAGCGGGGAGTAACTCTATTATACAAAAAAAAAAAAAACTCCTTTCAACATGGAGGCACAAAACAGCACAGATACAAACATCAGAGTCCGATGGGGAGGTGGGGATGGGCGGGATCCTGAAGCCTCCAATGGGAGCTGCCACTGCGGCGCATCGACCAGCTGCAGACCAACAGGTGGGAGGGAGAGATAAGGAACAGAGAGCACATTGAAGTTCCTGCAGACATGTCAGCCTGAAGGAAGAGGGTGAAGGTCGGGACACAGCATCTGTCGGCATTCCTCCTTTTGTGGGGGTGTGTTGAGGCAGCCTTGAGAGGCTGCTATGGCGTCAGATAAGGATAAACATGACTTTGTTTAGGGCAGGCAGAGATAATCTTCCTCTCCGCCTTGGAGTCTTTAAGTGGTCATTCATGTCCACCAGTGAAGCCAATTTTACATTCCACATCCCCGCATCGTCCGGCGACCCTCTCCGAGATCAAATCCATCTTGCGCACTAACACAGGCAACGCCGTGAGGACATTGTCCAGCTTACGGTTCACCTCGAGTAACGTCCCAGTCTGTGAGGTCACCGCCCGAGCGGCACATTCCGTGGGTACGGGTCGCACTCCAATCGCTCCCGTCTTCCCAAATTTCCAGAAAACCAGATGTGTGTGTGTGTGTGTGTGTGTGTGTGTGTGTGTGTGCATGGACGAGTGTGCGGGTGATTGTATGTCCACTTTGGAAGTTGGGTGCGGGAGGGGAACCGTAATTGTCAATTGTTTTATACTTGTGGGGGGGGGCTGGGATGGGAATATGGGATCTATTGGGCCATTTTAATCTGTGAAGCACTTTGAGTTGCATTTTTTGTATGAAAAGTGCTATATAAATAAAGTTGATTTGATTTGAAAAGAATAACCACTCGGGCAGAGTTCAATCAGACCAGAATAATCAGATGTTTGCTGCCAAACTTCAGTCAGAAACAGAAAATCCAGGTTTTTAGAGAGAATTAAATCATTGAGCAGGAAGGACTTATTGTTAACAGAGCAGGTATTTAATAGAGCCATGCTGAGTGAGGTGGAGGAATCAGAAACTACAGAAACAGCTAGAGTTAGTGGACGTAAAATAGCAGGGTTAGATCCATGGTGTTTATAAAAACCACTTATGGAGGGAACAGGAGGAGAAACCACTGAGGAATGAGGATAAACCGACCTTAAAAAACTTGGACGGAAAAACTGTGCCACAACGCGGCCTGGCGGGAATGCAGAAGTGGCGCTCAAGTCGCCAAACAAAGGACAAGAAGCAAGAAGATCACGCCGATGTTTACTAGATAAACCACGCTTTAAGAAAAGTCTTATGCTCACCTTGATTCCTGCTTGTTTACCTCTTCCTCCGACGTTTTCCTGAGACCGGTTAAACATCGCTGGAGGCACTCTAGTTGGGATCGTTGTTCGGCTCCGGGCCAGTACGCCACTCAGGTAAACAAACAGGAAGCTACGTCCTCGGTGTGTCTTGGGTGATTGTGAACGAATGGGCTAACAACGCCCTTTCTCAAACAGTCTTTTAGGGGGAGGGTGTTACCACCCCAGGGGTAAACCCGAACACCTTCCTGCCTGCCTACCATATTACTGCTGTTCAGCTCTGTTATTTTTCAGTTATTTTCCTGGCAGGTTCAGCTCCAAGCAGCGAAGCCTGCTGAAGGCTCCACCCAGCTGCTCCCCATCAAGCTAATCAGCTGCAGCTGCTACTTAAGGAGCTGCTGAACTCTCATTGAAGGAGGGTTTGTGGAGTCAGAAGGAGGTTGTAGAGAGAAAGCAAAGGAGTTTGCTGAGAGCTCATGTGTTGGAGTAGTCTTCCTTTTTGAGCATTTGGAGACTTCATTAAACGTGGCTGTGTTTGTTTAGTCTCTTTGGCATTTTATGAGACTCGGTCAAACTAGCAGCTTTTGTTTTGTCCTTTAAGTAACTCGAGACTTTGATTTATTTAATCCTTGGCATTTGAGCATTTGAGCCCTTTTAGTTGGAAGCCCATCGCGAGGCCCCTTTTGGTTTGTACCTCTTGTCTTTTGGTTTTTGCTCTATTAAGGAGAGGTTTATTTTGTTGAGGTTCATAGTCGATTGCTCATTTTAGAAACGAGTCACTTTGACTTAAGCCCTTTTTTAAAAGTCAGAGCTTTTTAAGTTAAAGGCCTTTATTTTCAGGCCTTTAACTTTGCCTGTTTTAATAAATTGTAACAAAGCTTCCTCTCTGAGTGATGTCCCCTGTTGTAGCGTCATCAAGGTTCTTAATTTGTGGCAAAGGTCACATTTACCCAGCTGGGTCAAACAGTAACTTTCAAGTCCACAGATTAACCAAGGAGTCAATATGTCTGGAAGAACATCACCACTACCATCCCAGAAGAAGGACACTTCAAGTTCACGATAATAATTAAATAATAATATTAATAAAACTCTTTGACTCTTTCAGCAAATCAGAAGGTCAGTTCCATCTTATCCACAGAGTTTATCCAGAGTAAACAATAACTGCCAACACGTTTTTGACGCATGACCAAAGCTTTCTTGCTGAGAGTGGGTGTGTTCTGAGAGCTTTGTAAACTAACCTGCAACAGCTTTCACGTCTGCTCTTGAACCAACACCATCGAGGAGACGGGTCGGCCGCCCTGACCCTCTGCCAAGCTGTTCTGTCACACAGACAAGAATAGCTAAGAATAAACGTAAACTGTAACCAGATGACGAAAAACTCCTTCCAGAAGTTATTGATTTCTTAGTTAAGACGAGAAACTCCTTAAGAGTTAAGCCAAACGCTCGAAACTGTGTACCCGGCGACATCTCTGGACCAGAGGATCGGTTCACTCGCGTCTTCTCTACCGGACCGAGTACCAAGAGGACTCCATCGTCCCTGATCTTGGGATCCACAAAGAGGGTCTCCTGTTTGGGTGAGGTAGCACACAGGAATGTGTTTGATGCTGTTTTCTCTAAGTAAACAACTCAGGTAGCTAGAAAACATCATTTCCAGCCAGAACGCTTTCCTCTTTCTGAAAGAAATCTTCTGAGAATTCCATTCACGCATCCAAACTCGTATTTTCATTTAGCTTTCATCCAGCCACAGGTTTGCCTTTTGAAATAAGTTTAATATCAAAGCAGTTAAAAATTGTCATTAAATTGTCATCCATGAATTGTCATTTATAATTGTTCTTCAAATCTTAAAGTTTAAAAATTGTTAGTAATAAAATTCTTCATTTATTTAACTTGCCTCATTCTTGAATTGAAACACAGAAAGGTATAATATTTCTGGTTATTGAAAAGCAAAGATTCCTAGCGTCTGATTCAAAATAAACTTTTGCTATTAAATTTAATTATCTTAAATTAAACATTAATCTTTGGATTAAAATAGACCAAGTGAATTGGTGTATGAGCTTCTATTGATTATATAAGTTTCTTGAATATTTATACAGGGATGAGCCGGATACTCGTTTCAGACGAGTATCCGGTACGGATTAAGCATTTTTGATGAATACGAGCATGACACGAGTAAACCTCATAAATTTCTGTAATCGTGCTGAAGCAAAATCCTCATTGGGTAACTGACTGTCTTCACGCTCTGTGAATGGCCAGTCACATAGAGCGCCCGCCCCTTCCTACACACAAAACTCTCTAGCCGGCCGGGAGCTCAGTGAGTCCGGCTCATCCACGCACACACACACAGAAACGGATCTCGCTGTGATTGCTTCACTGTTGCTCACGTTTCTTCAGTTTTCCCTAGGTTTTCTTCAGCTCGCCTCTTTTTCGGTTGAATATTTAAAGTTACTTTTTTTGTAACTTACATGGTGCATTTGACAAGACAGAGCTGACATGCTGTGTCTCTACCTCTGCTCTGGTCGGGTTTTTTATTTTATTTAACTCCCTCTCTCTCCCTCTCTATCTCTCTCTCTCTCTCACACACACACACACACACACACACACACACACGCACACACACACACACACACACACACACACACACACACACACACACACACACACACACACACACACACCTCAATCAACATTGTTTTGTTTAACTCTGTGTGGGAAAATGCCAAGAACGTTAAGAAAAAAATCTGTTAAATCAAATTAAAATAAAAAAAAATATATATAAAGTTGTGTCTGATTCTAGCATTTCATATTTCCTAGTTCCTACTGCATGAGTTCAGATGTATTGATCCATGCACTTAAATATTAATGTTCTGATTTTATTGAAACACTTGTTCTGTAATAGTTCCTTTACTATTGTGATCAAAAATATTTAATCTCTATTCTGAGGCTGCTCTGTAAATAGTTTTCAAATAAACCACACACATATCAACTTCTGATCAATCCATATCAATTTCAGACTTAAAATAATATATTGATGTAAACCACACCCACTTCCGGTTAAACCACGCCCACTTCCGGGTTATGCCACGCCCACTCCGAGTACAGATACAGATAATTTAGTTGATTGAACAGATACAGATACAGATAGTGGTGTACTCGCTCATCCCTAATTCATGATATAAGCTCATGTGCTAATATGCTGGGTCATTCTCAGAATCTAACAACTGATAGCAAACAGTGTTGATTCTAGTATGTAGTTGACCCTACACCAGACCTGGGCATTTCACGGCCCGCGGGCCACATCCGGCCCTTTGTGTATCCTTTTCAGGCCCGCGTGAGTTCAATAATGATTAGATTATGTAAATATATGTAGTGAGTGCAATACGACGGTGCTGCTTTTATTCTGAAAACCGCTACGCTACTTCCACATTGACGTATCTGCGTGTCGCGAGCTTTGAGCATCAACATAAATATACGGCTTTGAGTGAAGGTGAACAGCCATAAATGATGTTAGCCTCAAGATGGAAGCACACGCTAAGAAGCGAAAAATTGATAGCGAGTGTCGCGTTTTTAACAGGACATGGACAGCCAAGTACTTGTTCACAGAAATTAAAGGTGTGCTTGGTCTGTGGTACACAGGTCGCTGTGTTAAAAAGATTACAATTTGAATCGCCACTACACGACCAAACATGAGGATAAATACAGAAATCTGTCTGAAAAAGAGCGCGCAGGGGTGTCTGATGCATTGCTAGCAAAACTGCAAACCCAACAAGGACTTTTCACCAAACTTCACACCAGCAGAGAGGCTGCCGTTCGGACAAGTTATGTAATATCTCACAAAATCGCCAGGAAAAGTAAGGCATTTTCTGATGGAGAGTTTATTAAGGAGTGCTTATTGGACTCAGTTACACTGATATGCCCAGAGAAAAAGGACGCGTTTGAGAATGTCTCACTCTCCCGACGTACTGTGACGAGGCGGGTTGAGGACATCGCTGAGAACTTGGAGCTTCAGCTGAAGAACAGAGCTGCTGACTTTGAATTTTTTTCTCTGGCTTTGGATGAGAGCTGTGATGTGCGTGATACCGCCCAGCTTCTCATCTTTTTACGTGGAATAACTACAGACTTTCAAGTCACGGAGGAGCTGGCTGCCATGCAGTCAATGAAAGGAACAACAACCGGCAATGACTTATTCATAGAGGTAAATGCATGTTTGGAAAAATTAGGACTGAAATGGGACAATCTGGCAGGTGTAACAACAGATGGTTGTCCAAATCTGACTGGAAAAAATGTAGGACTTTTAAAGAGAATGCAGGATAAAGTAACAGAAATTAATCCTGTGCAGAAATTGACATTTTTGCATTGTATTATACATCAGGAAGTGTTGTGTAAGACAGTGTTAAAGATGGACCACGTTGTTGATGTTGTAACTAAAACTGTTAACTTCATCAGAGCAAGAGCATTAAATCACAGACAGTTTATTGCTCTTTTGGAGGAAAATGAGATGGAACATGGTGACATCAGCTACCACTGCTCTGTCAGGTGGCTCAGCCTAAGCAAGGTACTGAAAAGTGTCTGGGATCTGAGAGAACAGATTCAGGATTTTTGTGTGAAGAAAGGACATGCCGTCCCAGAGCTTTCAGATGAAGATTGGGTGGCAGACCTCGGATTTGCTGTGGATGTGACTGCACTAATGAACCAACTAAATGTCAAACTGCAGTGCAGGGGACTTTTTGTGCATGAGATGTACAGTGCAGTAAAGGCTTTCATGAGGAAGTTGCAGTTTATCTCAAGCCAAGTGAAGGACAACTTTCTGACCCACTTGCCAACACTAAAGGAGGCTATTCCAAATGCCAATCACCCCCACAAGTACTCAGCCAAGTTAGAAGTACTGCATGCAGAGTTTTCAAGGCGATTTCAAGATTTCAAAGCTCTTGAAAATGAAATGAACATGGTTTCTTCTCCCTTCACCTGCAGTGTGGATAATGCTTCAAGTGATGTTCAGATGGAACTCATCGACCTGCAGTCTGACACACTTCTGGCAGAGCACTTCAGGTCAGTCTCACTGCTGGACTTTTATTCCTCCCTCAAAGAAGAGAACTTTCCACACCTGAGGAATCATGCTCAGAGGATGCTAGTTCTCTTTGGATCTACCTATGTTTGTGAACATACATTCTCGGTGATGAAGTTCAACAAATCCAAACACAGGTCCTCTGTCACTGATGACCACCTCTCAGCTGTTCTTCGCATAGCCACCTCAGCCATTCAGCCAGATTTCAATGCCCTTGTTCAAAACCAAAACAGGCTGGATTATTCTCACTGAAAAACTCACTTATTTCTCACTGAAGAAAACATAACACAAGTCATTGTATTGTTGCATTTCTATAAACTTCTTGTTTGTTGAGTTAAACATGTTAAAATAAAATGACATTGATTCGGTGGTTGCGGTTGTTTTTGTTTTATTTGGAATATGCGCCACAGTTTCACATAGCATAGCCCAATGTAAATATTTGCATTATTTTATTTTAGTTGTATTCTTCTGATTACCAGTACCAGCTATTTGTGATATATAATTTAGTGAATTTTACTATTTAAGAAAGTTAAGCCAACTTGGGTTCAAGATGTCGTTAATGTGGCCCTCCGATGCAACTCGGGTTTTGTCATGTGGCCCCTTGTAAAAATTAATTGCCCACCCCTGCCCTACACTGTGTTTGTAAGTTAAGTAGAAGAAAGATAAGTCCAGTTAGGACAGTTGGTTGTGGTATTGTTAACCCGGTAGACACTCAAAACCCATACAAGTAGCTAACTCTAGTCATTTTACCATCTCAGAAAGTCTAAGTATTGGACATCTCTCTCAGAACCTCCTAGACTCCAGAGGGGGATGTAACATCTGGTGTCAGCCCCTAACGGATGAAGGTGGAACTGCAATTGTTGCCACTTCTGTGTTGGCATCATAAAATTCCCCAGCCTGGCCTGCCAGACTCCTCCTCTGCTTAATTCTGCACAGAGAAAGGGTCTGGAAACTCTCCTATTCAAACAACCCCACCCCGTGAGAATTCTAACCGCGCCAATCAACGCTGAGTAGCATATATCACACACCACACCGCAGAGTTTGTCGAACAAGGCGACTGAAACGGAGTTTGCTGCTGCTCTTTCCTCTGGTCTAAATGACTTGAATGTCTTTAAAGAGCAAGTAACGTCTAAATTAACTTTTTTTTGCTGATGAACTGTATAAATGAGTGTCTAATAGTGTTTTAAATGTGTGTATTCATTATTTTAGCATTTTGGTGCATTTTCTTTAAAAATTAAAAATTCTGCCTAAATACCACAGTATAGCGCCACCTTCAGCTTAAAACATAGAATTTGACTCATTTTGAATAAATTTTAGCCAATGGCTAAAGAGTAAGATACTACGTAACCCAGTAGAGTACTACGTAGCAGCTCTGTGTCAAAGCTATAAAAGCAACGAGCGTCTCGGCCACGCCTTGTGGCGAGTTGGGAGTTGGATTTGCAAGCGAGCGTAGGACGGTAAGCGGTAGTTCAGCATTAGCATATAGCATTAGCATATCCTAGTCTTTAGCGTAGCCTTTATTGTTATACATACTTATTTAGTGTTAGCTTGGCTGTTGGATAGTGTAGTTTAGTTAGTGTTTGGCCGTTAGTGTTATTAGGAAAGTAGTTCAGGTTTAGTGCTCCATATCGTGTTAGTATGCTGTGAGAAGGTGTAGTGTAGTATGGTTGCGGTGGCTCTGTGGGGTTGTACTCCTTTCCGCTGGACTTAGAAATTAGGCGCCAGTGGTTGCGTGTCTGGAAAACATTCAGCTCCCGCCGGGTGCTGTAGTTTGCAACCAGCATTTTACCAGCGATTCTGGTCTCCGTTTGAAGAGGGAGGCAATGCCCACCGTGGCTCTTCCGCGATTTAGATGCAGTCCACCGACTCTGCTCCCCCACCATGACGGGCTCCAGTCTGAGGTGAGTAAGCTAAATAGAAGTTAACATCTTCTAAAGACAATTTCCTACCTAAATGCAAAGTTTGCGAGACGTGGTTCACTCCATTTAGCTAATATCAGCCTGCACTGCCTTCGGGCTGATTTGTCAAGTTCACAAAATGTGGAACGGGATGTAAGGTTAGAATCAGCGGCGAATCGGAACATATCTCGAAGCCCTGGCCGACAAAACGGTCCACATGACTGTCAGGCTCAGAGAAAATTCGGGTTGTTTTTGTGTCAGTCGGTAATTCTGCAACAGTGACTCTAACTAACGCAGCACTAGTTGACAGACATCATTACAGCGTGAAATCCAGCACAGCGTGACCCGGTTCCGTGAGGAATTCTGTTCAGGAGGTCGCATTTCAGGCTCTCCACATCATATGCGACTGACTTTTACGTTATAACAACGATCACACACTAGGAATGTTATAAAGCGCCTATACAGGACAGTTTCTTTTGTATAGTATCTGACTTTATAAACAACAATGTGCTTCTATTTTTTTTAGGCTAAATCTACCCAAGACACTGGCTGTCAGACTGATTTAGCTGCAAGAATGCACTTGTCCAGGCTGACGTGAAGCGTTACCCGTAGCAAAGGTGAATTATTTTTAATAATCTTCTATGTAAACATTTTATTACCTTCTAGTTTTAATTTGTTTTACAGATTGTTGCACATGATTTTATGCTCTTTTAAACGTTTATAAATGTGATGCTTCTTTGTTTTTTATAGAGCTCACAGCCGCAGTGTGTCTTGTGACACAGGGACCATAACGGAAATTCATCTTCCAGAAAGTCCCAGAGCAGCGTCCACACCCCTGAAAAGACCAAGATGTGAGGTGTCTGCTGTTGATTCCAGCTTCCACCTCAGTGACAGTGCAAGCTCAGTGAACTGTTCAAGGTAAAAAAAAAATTAAAACATTTCTGAAATTTTAAGATATTAACAATTAAATAAACGTATGTGATTACATCATGACATCATGAAGGAGACTACTGATTCTGGCCCTGTGACACTTGGTGGTGACGTGTGAGCTGATTCACCTGGTAAATAACTTTTACATTAAATATTTTGTTCTTTGCTATCAAAAGTAAATTAACTAATAACCTGCATTATTGCAGGACACTCAGCAAAATATGGACTCTACACCATGAGGCAGGCACACGTTAATAACTCAATAAGAGCACATAAGGTGAGCAACACCACATATTATTTTTATTACTGTACACTGTCCTGGATTTGTTTTCTTTCTGTGTGATTTGTTTTCTTTCTGCATCTCATCATTAGCCTGGCTGATCACCTGATAACTCCTGTCATCTGGTTATGACAGCATGAGGATGTCCTCACACACCTGTAACCTATCAGCTCATCTGGCAGAATAGAGAGAGAAGAGACAACACCACTTCTCCTGTTCCTGGAAAGCCTTCAGCCATCCTTAGATGACTGAGAACCTCCATCAGCTCTGTCTCCTGTCTGCCTACAATTATTATAATAAATATTGTGTTTGACAAGTTTTTTTGTGCTGCCAAATATCTCATTTTGATTCCAGTTTTGATATTTTAATGGATATTTATAAATTACATTGATTATCACATTTTTGTTGCATGTTTAACTAGCTCTATTGTGATGAATTAAACTAGCACCTCACTGTTAAAAGCTCGTTTTAATTTCAAGCATGTTTAAGTATTTATGGACATGAACAAAAACAGGAAATATATAAATTAAGATTTATTTAATTAATATAACAAATAAGGGGGAAAGAGTCATTGAAAGGCACATTCTTCCGGAAGCTCCTGATCCTGACGACACCAGAGACCAGCTGCAGACACCAGAGGACCTAGAACCAAGAGAGCAGCTGTTATCAGTAAATAAATAAATCAGGGCAGTTTTAGTGGGCTGAACACATTACAGAATAATTTTCTCATGGGGTATTTTCATACATTTCTATGCAGCAGACTGTAACTTGAGCTCCTGGAGAGATGCTATCCAGCACGTTTCAGTGGTTTTCCTGCTTTAACAGGTTAGATTAGCTGTTAAGCAGCTCAGCTATTTGTTGCTGATTAAAACCAGGTGTGTTGAAGCAGATAAACCTCTAAAACATGCTGAATACTAGCTCTCGGGCCGTGGAGCAAAACCCTGCAGCTAATCCAATACTATGGCTAACGCCTACTTACCATTCAGAGCTGGTTCTGTTGGGTCGGTTCCGCTAGTTCAGGCAACTCACAAGCTCAAAACAATAAGGCTCAGGTCCGCTTGTCTCCTCCAAATATACTTGGTCCCTTTCTTCTCGAGTGTCTGGGTAAGGAGGGGGAGAAACGTCCTCCACTTCTAATAACTGCTCAGAGAGAGGGGAGCTAGCATCGTCTAGTTAGCCATCGTCTTCGTCACTGCCGCGGCTCCGCCCTCTCGGTCCTCCAGGCAACGCCTACTAATGTTGCATTTTTTTAAATTGATACGTGGGTGGAGAAGGACTCCGAGGCACACTTTACCTGCTCTTTAAAACCACAACAAGTAGAAGCGCTAAAAGTATTTCCTCTAAAATAAACAAGATGTTTGCGCCGTTGTCAGACACCTTAATTTTTTTTGTACTACTGCTAAAAATAAAAAACTACAGTGTCGAGCAGTACAGTCAGCATTTCCGTCTTTTTTCTGATTGGTTATTTTTGAGCTGCCTGTCCCGCCCCTCAGCCTGTTAGTTACCAGACTCTCTGTGCAGAATTAAACAGGACGAGTCTGGCAGGCCAGGCTAAAGATTCCCAGGATTGTGCAGGCTTGTTTTAAACTCATGTCAATATCTGCAGTATTTGGCACAGCTCAAAAATCTATTTGATTAGTGTGACTGCAATCAAAGTGAATTCTTTCACAAAACAAGCATATTTTTAGTTCCAACTCCAGAACAATGAACCATCTCAATTAAATGAATACTGCAATGTTAGCCAAAGTAGGACTTGCGTTCAGATAACAGAATCACACGTCTAGAGTTAATTACACCAATTCAACCATTTTAACCTCCACTCACTGCATGCTTGGACATTTTGTAACAGAATCCTGCTGGTGTGAGCAGCTCTCTCCTCAATAACAGACAAGGAAACAGGCAGCTGCTACCACTTCTACTTTAGGACAACTGGTAAATATCCTTTCTTTGTATAGCGCTTTCTAGGGTTGAACAGATTAGCCCTCTTAATGTCAGTTTTTTGATGAGGTATTTGAAGAATCCTGAGTCTGTGGCATCATCCTCCCATATTTTCAGTCCATACTTCTGGTTGTGCTATGACCTCTTAAGGTTCTTCTGGAGGTGAACAACAAGGAGGACTTATTTTGGGCTCATTTCAAAACCACCATCTGGATTGTTAATTGGATTTGATGCATGAAAGTTTTCACAATAAACCTTGAACTGATTTGATAAAAGCAATGACTCAATTTCTTTGTTTTATTTATTCGTACAAAGAATATCATGGATGTACAATGAAGCTAAAGAGCAGCAGCAGCAAGAGTTCAGAGACTCCAGACAACTTCTCACCATGGCCTCCCTCTTGGGATTCAGTGAAGTCTGTTCTACATCACTTCACATGACTTCTTTGAATGGACCACATCAGTATTCTTGACTGGGTAAAAGAAAAGGAGGAAATTAGTAGACTGATGTGCACCATGTCTGAAATAGTATTCATTTAATCTTTCACAGTAGCACTGTTGCCACTTGGATTCAAGGTCTCACCCATCTCCTGTGTAGCCCTCAGGAATGGGTGGGACCCAATTAAATTCAGGCCATCCCAGGGTCTCTTTCACATTTTGTTCTTGCAGCCACTTTGTTACAGGCTCAAAGTATGTCATTAGTGAGTTGGCATTTATCTCTCTGGTGCCAATGGCCTCCTGGAGCACATCAGGCCAAGGTTTGGAAGAGCCAGCCTGAAGAACTTTCCTTTGAGAAGGACAGACATTAATGCTGCATTTTCAGTGTTTTGAACTCAAGATCTGGCTTGGGCATACTTTAGAATGGCTCCTGCTTCTGCAGACCGGTAGATGTCACATGTGTGCAGAGGGCCAGTGTGATGGGCTGCTTCACACAGCTTCTCGTGAAACTGGAACTGCAGGATGAAGCTGATAAAATACCTGCAGAAGACAGGGGAGAAAAAAAAATGTAGGTTGGTCGCGTTAGAAACTTGACCTGTTTCATATTATACCACTTTGCATCCCTCTGCTGACAAATGACCAAACTTGTTTGTGGAGCAGATAGGTGTCTGAGGGGGAACTCATTACCTCCTTTATGGCTGTTAGCTGTGATGCTAGCGATTAGCATTTTCAGTTCACCAATCAATAAAAAGCACAGAAGAAAAAGAAGTTTGCTTTTTCTATTGGCATCATGGCAGAGACTGGAAGTAAAAAGTAAGTAACGTCTTTGGAGGTGAAGCAAAGGGCTAAAACCAGAGTGAACATCGGCATGTCCTACACTAGTTTGAGGGAGCTTAACAAAGTTACAAAACCACATACAGATTGTGACATGGCTTTGTTGCTACTGGACTAAAAAAGTTATACATTTTGTTCAACTGTGTAGAACTTCACTTTGTATTAGTATTAATTTGCACATGCTAATGTTACTTCGTTAAAGCTAGCTACAACAGGGCTGTTTATGACAGATGTAATTCCACTTTCTACCAGTAGGGCAGAGGAGCAGGAATTTTCTCTATTACCTTTAAAGAACCAGGGAATAAGTTATTTTAACCTGAAGGACATTAACAAAAGGAATCTAGAATGGTCATTGGGCTTGTTGAATTTGCCCCATGGTCTAGAACAAGAATTTGGTCTAGAATTTCCTTCTTTTTTTTTTTACCTGCTGACAATTGTAGTACAATTTCACTCAAACTAAAATTTTATTTGGGTATACACTACTAGTTTTAGCTGCAAGCTGTTTGAAAATTGTGTTCCATGTTCCCCTTTATGCACAAACCCATTCAAAGGATTTTTGTATGATCATGTTGGAGATGTATATTCAACCCTAGAAAGCCAATGGGGGTCCTACTTGTCGCCTGGGACCATTCCACTTGGACTGGAAAACATGAGATCAGATACCTGATGTATGGTACATTTTCAGGGATGTGGAATTTTGCACCAGGATCAAATTGGTCCTCTGTACGCTTGGTGGGTGGGCAAATTCCTTGGTATTTGGTTCTATAAGAAAAGAGTGCCAAAAAATAAAAATAAAAAAATTAATAAAATACATTAAAAAAATTAATAAGAGGTACATTTTGAAAAAGCTACGCATCAGGACCATTACAAAAAAGTATGCAAAAATCCTACTGTTAGCTTAAACTGTAGCAATATGTAAATTTAAACTAAGCCCCACCTGAGGTACCACCACTCAGAGTTGTATTTATCTGGAGGGGTGCGCCCATCAAATACCCCCCATCTCCACTGGTCAATGAGGTAACCAAAAGGAAGGAAGGCAATCTTCTCCAGAGCCATCTTCAACAGGAAGTTAAGGTCAGTTTCTGGGGAGGAAACATCCAAAGTTGGTTTTGGCAAAACTCAGGTTTGACGACCGATATTCAACAGGGTGGCATTGTTACCTTCGTCAGAGGTTGCCGATTCTAGCAGGTTAATTTTGTGCAGGTGCTTTGGGGTCGAAACAGAAAGTGCCATAAGATCGCCGATGGCTTCGTGAAATCCGGGGTTGGCTCCATCGCGAAAGCCCACAGGCTGGTCCTTGTACTGCAAGAAATACTCGATGTGTCCCATCTCATGGTGAGCAGTGATGAACTGCTCCATGGTCACTGTGGTGCACTGCATAATCCTGAGGAGGTTTAATGATTATTGAATACAAGCTTTACAGGTAAATAGTTTACCAGATAAACAAGCTTACCTGAAGTCTTTGCGGTTGTAAAAGTCCCAGGCAGACGCGTGACACACTACCTCTCGATCCTCAGGCTTAACAAGCATAGAACCTTCCCAGAATTCTTTAGGCATTTCTGCTAAATCCAAGGAGGTGAAGAACTCCTCGGCCACACGGAACATGTGTGTAGCATTGTAGCCCTGTGGGCAATAAGAGTCATTTTACAAACATTCAGAAAATTTAGAAGCCTTTCCCACTGCAGTAGCACAAGTTTCCCCACTGACTTGTTTAACCATTTCAGCCGTCACATCCACGTTGGGTTTGTCAGGAAATGGGACCATCATGTCAAAGATGTTGTTCCAGGTCTGGGCCCACATATCTCCTGAGAGTGAGGATGGAAACACATGGCTATTCTGACTCCATATGAGATACTCCACTAAAGGAAATCCCTTCACAAAGAATGTTTATTCAGTTCAATGACTGCATCATGATACCACGCTGCTACTGACCTTAGTTAACATTAAGGAATTGTAAAAACAGCTTCATTTATGGACATATTTCCCATTTAAAACTACTTTAAAAAAAAAAAACATCTGTAACCAAATGCACCGTACCCAGCAGGTGTGCAGGAATTGGTCCCTTCAGGTTGATATATCTGGGTCCATAGAAGTTGTAGAGTTTGCGGCGCACAAATGCATGCAGGTTCAGGTAAAGTGGCTCGATGGTCCTGTAGAGCTTTTCTATATCCTGCTCAAAAGTTGGAGTCTCGTACCAAGAGCGCCACTCTGCTCCAGTGTCATTGAATCCTACAGAATTAGACGTCCCAAATTAGATCAGTTTACATCCTCTGTGTTGGATTTCTTTTTGCCATTTGTCTTTGCAGTTTTTCCATTTAAAAAATATATTCTCACCATCTCCTCTAGAGGCTTTGTTGCTGAGCTCAACAAACCTGGGGTAGTACGCCTTTATAGGCACGCCAGAGTCATTGTGCCAGGCTTCCCAAACGTAGAGCAACTTCTTGTAGCTCCTGGATTTGGCCATGATGTCTGTTAGCTCTTTAAACACAAACGACAATTTTCTCTCAGAGCAGACAAGCTACAGTAGAAACAAGTCGCGGCTGCTAAAAGGACAAATGTAAAGTTTCCCATATAAATATTTGCATTTCCTGTAACTGTACATTTTTACATATTTCTCTTTTACATATTTGTTTGAATGCTGAAAAGCATTCAAACTATTGTTTTCCTGTTTCTCTTTATTCTTCCATATTCTGCTTCCGTACACTTTTTAAACCTCTTCTTCTCCTTCAAATTTGGAGCTATTTCAACCATTTTATATCAAAACGTTCAGCTCGTTAAGCTCTTTCCGGCTATTACTTTTAGCATTGATATCGTTCGAATTTTTCGAGTTATCAAGCTTTTTCTGCGAAAAATTTCCCATTGAAATGAATGGGATTGGTCAATTTTCAGCAAATTCCTATCACTTTTTTGACCCCAAACTCTATAGGGTTCCTTTTAACTTAGAGACTTCATTCAAAGTTTAACAAACTCACAAGACTTTCCTGTTTAACATGTTAAAGAGGCTTTTTGATATCTTTTACGGTTTTTCTAAAATCGCAGGTAGAAGTTGAGGTACGACTTGAAATTTTCAGAAAAATTCACAAAAGTTATAATGGGGAAAGATAGGAGCAGTGACCCTCCCTAGCTCTATTTCCGGCGTTGTCCCGAGAGAACCGTAGGTCCGATTGAAATGAGACACACGCTGGCTTACAGCTAACGAATATACCTTCGTTTTGAGCTAAAATCATGACTGTACTCCAAATATTGTGGCCGTACGGTTCATTTGTTTGAGAAAATTCAAATTTAAAAAAATGTCTCTGCTCACTCTAACTTAAGAATTCCGCACTGTAACTTTTGAACTTCACATCTTCTGTGAACAACTCTTTCCTACACCCAGACCGTTTGGACTACGAAAACAAATTATAACTCAAAAAGTAGGAATTTTTATCAGCTTTTCAGAATGGGTTTCATTTTATCTGTAAGTGTTACCGTTCTTTCGCTACAAGCCTCAGAAAGAGGAGAGACCCAGCTTTTCTCTCATTGAAACCCATGTTAAAGGAACAGAGATTTTCTCCTCAAAACGGCTTCAGACAGCTAAACGTTTCTCATCATAGCTTCTGGACAATTCATGTTAGGCACATAAAAATCGGCACGGATGATCATCAAAGTCTTCTACCACTCAAGCTTTTTGAATTTTTCAAATCGGTGCAGTACTTTTCGAATGGTGATGAGAAGTTTGACAGGTCCAATTTCACTTCTGAAGGACAGATTTCAAGGGTTCTCTCATTAACAGGAGCATAGGCGGAGATCCCGGGGGGACGGGGGGGAAGCATGCCCCCCTCACACAAAGTTGTCCCCCCCACAAAAGTTATTGTAAATGTATAAATGCTATCAGTAAACCTGTATTGTCTTCTAAAACCACAACGTAAAAGTTAGTCTGCAAATACAAAATAATGTGTTTTTAATTGTTGATAAATTATATTCCCCCCCCCAATTCCTCAAGTTGGTACAGTCGGTCCACACGCGCTGTTTCCAACGGGCGGGGCTGCCGGCTTTGCCTCACTCACAGCTTCACAGCAGCCCGCAGGCTCACAGGAAGCGGGAATCAAAAAGCCAGCGGTTTCAAGCAGTAAGTCAATTATCTCACGCTTGTTCTACAAACTTAAATATGTATGTCAAATGTGGTCATAAATGATGCAGGAAGATGAGAGACACAGGACAGGAAAATAGTTCAATAAAAACAAGAAAGCAAAACTAAGTGTTGAAAAGTAAAATGTAGGTAGATTTATCTCCACTAAACACATGTAATATTTATACATTTGATACAATTTAGATCACCTTCAAAACTCAGTCACACACCCAGGGCCGTTTCAAGACATTTTGGGGGCCAAGGCAAAATGACCCCACCCACCCACACACACACAAAATAATATACAAGAGAATTAAAGAGAATTTAAGGTGAAGCGCTTGCACATACTGTGTTATTGTGTGGTTTGTTCTGTGTGTAGAAACACGTTCAATTTGACTGACCGTCAGAAGGTGGGAAAGTGCCCCGCTCCCACCCAGCCCCCTGATTGGTTGAGAGAGGTCAATCATCTTCTGGCTAAATGGAATTACACACCCACACATGTGAGACATCAAATCGATCGGCTAGGCCTAAGGAATCCATCCATCCATCCAACCAACCACCCCCCCAAACCACCATCCATCCATCCATCCAACCAACCAACCAACCAGCTCTATACACTTAAAACTCTATACACTTACAACTAGCAGCATAGCTGACATTTTAACACTAGACAGAAGGCAGGAACCGCCCCTCCTCCTTCATTGCTCTCTCATTGGCTGAGAGTTTTCAATCGTCTTCTGCCTAAAAGGAAATGTGCACCCACACGTATGGTACATCAATTCAACCTGCTTGGTCCCAGGAGTCTTGTATTAACTTGATATTGTGCTCTGCGTTTCCATGGCAACGTGCTTAGCAACAACATTTAACAACATTTTAGACACAGCTGTATCAACATACTTTCATATAGAAATGTTATTCAAAGTTTAAATGACTCATGTGTTATTGTACATAGCTTTATTAATGCAGACTTCTGTCATCTGTTACCATGGCAACACAAGGAACTACAAATCACTTTAACCAAGTCTCATAGGAATGAATACAAAAAGAATATTGAGCCATTAACAGACTCCTGTTTTTGAACTGTTTGTACTTAAAACTAGAAATAAGTTCAATTTCATTTACCATCAGAAGGTGGGAAAGTGCCCCGCTCCCTTCCAGCTCCCTGATTGGTTGAGAGAGGTCAATCATCTTCTGGCTAGATGGAACTACACACCCACGCATGTGAGACATCAAATCGATCGGCTTGGCCTAAGGAATCCATCCATCTACATATAAATCCATACATGCTTCTATCTATCCATCCATCCATCCATCCATCCAATAAACCATCTAACATCCATCCAACAATCCATCCGTTATTTCATTCATCCAACCCTTCATCCATCCCATATCAAATCTGAACATATGTTAATCTATCAGTTTCAGATATCAGCAAATATTTCTAAATCCACAGTCCAGCCAATTATAAAAATGTACCCGTTAAACTATTCTCATTCAAATGCCAGCTGATTAACGTTTCAAATTTCAAGTTTTTAATAAATGTTCAAAGATTAAAATTGTCTGCTGTTTAGCATTTTTATCCATTCTTCGCCTATATTCTGAGCTTTATTACGCTTGTTGGTGATTTTTGCTTCTAAATCTTTAAATACATTCAGCTCATTTTGACAGTTCAGTCTAGTTTCAGCTTCAGCTCAGCTGTTCGGCGGCTTCAGCTTACAGTTTCAGCTATCCAGCTTTCAAACAGCATTTGAGCAACAAATGCAATTTTTCTAGTTCTCTTTGTTTCATTCTGGTGAAACATTTGTAGCCTCCAGAATTGGTCTGTTTTTCATCTACAGTTTGACCTCTCCAGTATCCGGTCAGATGGAGACATTAGTCTGAAGCTGCCGCCTTTAATCTGCAAGAAAGATACTGTTGTTTGCCCAAGGTCCCTCGCAAGCTCCCTTTTATCTAAGACTGCTTTGTTTCACAGAACAAGAAGGATGAACTTTCATAATTAGAACATTTAATGAAATCAACTTTTATAAGAATGAACCGTTATAAATAATGAAGTGTTAAAATAATGATGAAATGGAATGAACATGGTTAAATGAAATGTTTTTGATTAATCTGTGCTTAGATTAATAAGGATGAAAGGAAATATATGACCCATATATTTAATCAGCGTACGTGACTGGACAAGACACACTCACCATATCTCCATGACGCAAGTTAAAATTAACGTCACTGCACATTGATATTTTCTTATCCACAAAATCAGCATCTTCATATTTGAGGGAGGTATGTATCTGAGGTTGGTTGGCAAAACCCCTTTTCATGGCAAGTTCTGATTTGTCAGTAAACCAAAATATGGCCATTATTATAACAGAATTACTTCCTAAGTGATTCAGTTGAGCTAACTGACTGGCCATCAGAGGAAACCTCTTCTCCCATTGCATCTTTTGACAAGCTGTCAAAACCTCTTACATGCTACAGCTGACCGCAAATGGTTCCTTCAGAATAAAGCTGAACCAGCTCCGACCCCTTAAGAGTCTTCCATAGTTTCAAATAACTACCTGTTGTGACCTGGAGACATCTCAAGACCAGTCTAGTGGCACTGCGGTTTCTTCTACGGACTTCAGAACCTTTAGGGTCCATGGACTTCCTGACATTCCAGATCTACAACGGGGGTCTCCGAGAGGGTACGTAGACTCGACAGATTTCGTCTGATGTGGTTTTATAAACCATCACTTATAGTTTATAGCAGACCAAATTCACTCCCACTCAGAAGTCAGTTTCTCCAGATACGAAGGTTCTGATAACATCACATTCACACATCATCACACCTCACATTCCATCCACTTAGATTCATTCATCACATAAAGTGTTCCCTAGTTGTCATGATTTTAATTGTTTAGAAATAAATTTCTTACTTTTTATAAACTTGATTCTGTCTGAATTGATACGAAATGTTATACGATCCCTGAATAAACAAATAATTCTAATTCTTCTGGTTAAACATTCAAAGACCAATCAGATTGGATTTCCATATTTATATAGAAATTCACATCTTATTGGTCAAATGTAGTGTAGTATATTGAGCTTAAAAAGCACCCAAAATACATACATTTGCTAACCCTACACATTCACGCAAGGCCGTCGTCATACGTTGTTGGGTAGTTTTCACATCCTGCCAGGGTTTTTCCTGGCTCAAATTGAGGCAGAGGTGGTACCATCCTGACCATGCGCCAGCACATGCATACTCTGTGCATTCAACTGCCTCACTTTTTAAAGGCAAAATATTTTTTCATTAAGTGTTCTAATCTAAGCTTCTGTTGATTAATTGAATATTCCATTTGACAACATTTCAAGTGAAACAAAACTGGTTTGCTGCTAAAAAATATGAAATAAAACAACAAAAATAATCACGCTGAATTAACATACTCTTAATATAAAAGGCTCAATAATATGCATTGGTGTTTAGTTCCCTTTTCCCATCAGATATTTATAGTTAAAATATTTTTAAATATTTGACCTACATTTCAGTAACATTTTAGGTTTGTATTAATAGCACTCATCTTAGTCAAAATAACAGATAAATATATCCAGTAAAATATAATGCATTTCATTAACATGCATTCGTATTGGAAATGGTAATATCATTTAATTTCTGTAGCTAAAAATGTGACGGTGACATGTCTGTTATGTACGGGTTGGCAATAATCAAGTTCAAATTATGTTCAAAGAAAGAAGCGTTTGTGAATTATATACTACAATGGCTTGCCATACTTAACTCATCTCTGCAGAGGTTCTGATCCATAGCACTGCAGGATGCAAAATAATGGTTGGTTTATGCTTGACGTATCTGCGAGGTCCGCACGGCTCCGCACGGAAAAGTTGCATCATTTTAACAACCACGCCCCTCCTCCGCACGGCCCAAAATTTCCGCAACGCGCACCTAGGAAATTTTCTAACCACGCGGATGGTCGGACATGGAAAAGCATGGTGGACTGGCAAGAACTAGTATGGCAGAGGTTAGTAAATACAGACATTTGTATGATTCAGCTCTCAGAGATCACCATGATCAACATGTTGTTAATAATTCTTGGAGAGAAATAGCTCGCACTGTCGGAGAAGACGAGGATGTTAAAAACTGCTGGAATGCTATGTTGTAAAAAACAGCAATTTTTATTTCTACTACGGTTTAGTGTTGTATGCATGCCGTAGAGCTCCATGCTTCCCCATTCAGTTTGGGAGAAAATTCGCTCACCGCAGAGACAAGCCGCATGAACCATAAACTCTGTAAGTTGTGAAGCGCTTTCCATGCGCGAGCCGAATCACCAAGCGGAAAGTGAATGCGTCAAGCATAAACCAAGCTTAAACAGGATGGTGGGGACCTTTCATCCGCTTGTAGAATTTAGTCTTTAGTTTAACGACCATCATATATTCTGTGCGCCACTTGATCGTGAGACTGCTACCCATTAGCTTTAGCATTAGCCAATCTGCGTGTAGCTGCACTTTTGATCCCAAACTATGGACCGGTTCTGCCTTTGTTGGTTCCTTTATTTTCCTCCACTGCATCCAGATGACCACATTGTGCGCCAGTAAAAAGGATTTTTCTTACACGTAACTTACTTTTGTTCAATAAAGTTCTGGGGAAAATAGTAATTCAAAGATGTTGCACCAGTGCTACGTTTAAAAGTAGACACACGCACAGACAGTTTTTTCGTCGCACTGTACAGCCCTGCTCTGATATGGAAGAGCCTGGGGGAAAATCAGGACGTCAATAGCACCAACCATAGATATGTACCAACTAGCGAGAAAAGCAACTTTTGATCTTTTTCTGCAGCGGTTTTAGTGCTTTTCGGTGCACCGCTGCTGATACAGTGCCCCTGTAGTGGCGCAACGCTGCAACTGCAATTAAAATAACATCCATATAGCTGGGGGCAAAGTGAAATCAGGCTGGGGCAGCACAAAATTAGCTGGAGCTGGCCGCCACGCAAATTTGAATGCAGGAAAAACCCTGCTTCCTGCCAATAGCGAAGGTTGGGCTCCCCACAGATACCGCTGTCACCGGTTTTCTGCTTGATCAGTGAGCTAAAGTTTGGCATACTATTTGGAGAAATTAATTTCAGATTACTGCTAGAAGTTGGCTGCAAGACTGGCAGCTACGTTACAAGGATAACTGGGCATTCTCATGTAGCCCCACCTCCAAAAAGCGAGTAGCGGGCAGTCCTTTCCTGAAATTCAGAAACGTCCTTCGCTATGCCTTTGTTATTAATCACCAAGAATTAATGAATTTTAATTATCAGTGTGCTATGCCAGGAAACTACCAGCAACACTGAAAAACACTGGCTAACTCATGCTTTGTATACTTCATGACTGCGATCAGTCAGTGGGAGAGGAACACAAAGGTACACAAAGAGCAGAGACCTGAGTATGTAGTATGAACCATGCACCCAGTGGCGGCTGGTGAAAATTATTTTTGGTGGGGCTGTGCTTTTTTTTTTTTAAACAAACTTGTGCTTTCTGAGCTTTGTGCACAACTTCACTATTTCCTGAATTAAGCACAGCTCTTTTATTTCCTGTCTTACATTATTGGACAAAGGGATTAATCCACGTGTGTCTGACTTTTGGCACACTGCCTTGCGGACCAAGGTTGAAAAATACTGCATTAAATTGCACATAAAATAACATGACCATAAATGGTCCACATCCACATTACTGTTTGTGAAACTAACATACTGGAGAATTTCATCACAATAATATTAAATAAACAAGTATGTACCTGATCTTTTGCATGCTGTTGGTGAAGCTCTGGATGACCCCTGTGATGTAGACAGAGTCAACGTTCCTCTTCTGCAGCTGGTTGAACAGCATGTCCACATGTGGCATGATCTTGTGACAATGCCAGCAGAAAGCCGAAATCTTCTTCCTCCAGCATTCTCACAAAGTCTCCTGCCTCTCTCTCAGTGATTGGATCAAAGTCATCCGAGTCTCTGATCATCTGGAAAAATCTGAGGAGGTCATCTTTGTGCTCATACACTGTGTTGACATCTCTCTCTTGGACAAAATGTGCCGGTTCTGATCCACTTCTTCATTGTGTTTATTCACTGCAGGCCTGTGCCCCTCTGCCTAGCATAGCTAGCTTCACCGTGTTTTCCATGTGTGCCCGCCCTTACCAAAAAGAAGTACACTGAAGTATACTTGAAGTATACTAAAAATGAATACAGTATACTTCCAAGTTTACTTTCAATGTACTTATCAGAAGTATAGTTATCCGAGTACATTTTTTAAATACTACTAAGTATACTTTAATACATACTTACATTAAAGTTTACTTACATTTAGACTATACTTGTACTTGACTTTATCAGAAGTATATTTCACCAAGTAATGTATAAGTATACTTAATATATATATATATACTTATATAATATAATAAATATCTAAGTATATATATATAATATATATATACTTATATATGCGGCCGTATGTTTTGGACATATATATATATATATATATATATATATATATATATATATATATATATATATATATATTTGGAACTTTTTATTTTTGAATTAGAACAACAACATTTACATGGAGATGCATTTGAGTTTCTTCTTCCCTTCTCCAGGGCAGTGTTTCCCTGAACAAAGTTTGAATTTCCTTGTGGCCATAAGATCTATCCAACTTAACCAAATCACCAATCAGTACATATAGTTCTGACAAGCTTTCTCTGTATTCATCTTATCTGCTCTCTACTACATTCTACATTTTACTTTGATCTAGCTAAATAACTCACCCAAAAGACAAAAATACATAAATAAATAAAAAATAAAAATTAATAATAATAATTTTCACATGAGAGTACTATCTTTCCAACATTTGTTTTATTGGTTCCCAAATTTTTTCAAATTTCCCTAGTCCCAGTCATAGTCTTGCATTAATTTGTTCCATTTTGTAGACCTGTCTAACTCTGTCTCTCCACTGTGCCACCCTTGGGGGTTCTGTGTCCAGCCATAAAACTGTAATACACTTCTTGGCAGTCATAAGCAGAATTCTGATTACGTATGTCTCCATTATGTGTGTATGATTTTTGGTACAGCATTCCCAGTACAAACCATTTTAACTTAAATTGTAATTTCACCTTCAAGGTTCTTTCAATTTCTCCCTAACACCTTCCCAGAATGGTATGAATTTAGGGCAGTCCAAAAATGTATGTGAAAAGTCTCCCACTAGCCCGCATTTTCTCCAACATAAATTTGGAACATTACTATTTAGACATGATAAGTGGAGTTTTAAAGCATGCATCTTCACCTTCCATTCAAATTCCCTCCAAGACGGACTATTAGTTAATGGCCTGCTTCAAGTGTTTCCTCCCATTCCTCATCTGTTATCATTATGTTCACTTCCAGTTCCCATTTTTCTGTAATATCTATATTCTTAACAATCAAATCCTGTTGTAAAGCTTTATATATTTTGAAATCAGTCCTTTTTGACATGTCCTTTCTGTTTAACATAATCACTTCCTCCATATTAAGTTTATCCTTGCTTGAAACTTTGCCTTATTTTGAAATAACTACTCTGTCTGTCTGTCCTAAATAACATATTAAGCATGAAATTACGAATTATTGTGAAATTACACGCACAGGAAGTGCTTTTATTTTGTAGCATTTGCTCAGTCAGCTCTGGAAGCTTCTCAGCAGACAGAGAAGAAGAGCGAGGGTCGGAGGTGCATTAACCGTCGGAGGTCGCGCTTCTGTTCTGCATCTGCACTTGACAGTCACTGGTTCTGCACCACTGAGCTAAATGTAAGTAGCCGCCATAAAAGTTGCTTAAATGTTGTAAATGTTTTTAAGACGGACATGGTGAGTAATGTTGGCCATGTAGCAAGCTAATATTGCATGAGTTAGCTGTGTTATTAACTTTGTGTGCGACTAAAGTCCGTTTATTAAATTAAATGAGCAGCGCTATCTCATTATTAAAGGTTAGCATCACTTTAGATACTTTTTTATTAGACTTCTAGAGACTTATTCCCTCCATTTTTGTCCCCTCCATCGTAATTTTTTAAACGTGACGTTCTGAGAAAAAAATAAAAGCGGGAGCTCAGCGCCACCAAGTCAAACTTAAACGTCCACTTATTAAAAGTAAATGAGCAGTGGTCTCTTGTACAGTGATGAAAAAATCAGTCTGTGTTGTAAACTATTTCCCCGTAGCACCCGTGCGATAGCTTTGCAAGCAGCCTGGTTTTTTAACCGTAGAAGAGGATTGTGACTGCAAGAGACGAAGCGGTGCTGTATCTCATGCTATGTTCCCTCCTTCCCTCCATTTTTGTCCCCTCCACAGTTTTTTTAAAAGGTGATGTTCTGAGGACAAAAAAAAAAAAAAAACAGTAAGTTCAGTTAGCTCGCGGGAGTTTGTCAGTTTTTGTGAAAAGTTTTATTTAATACACGCATAGACATACAAATTTTGTTAATGTTTTTATCATCAAATTAACGTGCTCAGTTGCACATATCTTGAACCGCAGAACGCTGTTTCTATTAATTTCACAGTATTTTTGTGTTGTAATTTTGTCCTTACTGTACGCTGTTACTCCAGATTCTTTTCTTCAAATGTTATGTTTTTAGCTTTGTGTGGATAAGTCAAATTACACTTGAATCTCCACACACACACACACACACACACACACACACACACACACACACACACACACACACACACACACACACACACACACACACACACATATATATATAATTTAGATGATTTAGCTTCATATATAGTGGAGGACTGCCTAAATTTTGCAGACTAACACAGATCTACCTTGTGATTCACAATGTTTTCTCTACTGATTATGCTTCCTGGTGTAGATGTGCATTCCTATGAGCTGTCAGCCACACCGGGAAGCCTGTCTATGAATCTGCAGTCAGACTTCAATGATCCAACCCCACTCTCTGCACACAAGATTGATGGCATGCTGCTGTTGACCCCCAAGAGGTTCATACAAGTGAGACCACTGGTGAGTAATTCTCACAATCTGCATTTTTGATGGCGCATCCTAAATAACATGACTATATATGTATGTATGTATATATGTATACAGATTAGGGCTGTCGCGGTTGAGGAATTCCCCCTGCGGTGAGTCAGGGCAGCTCAATATTGCGGTATGCGATATTATTGCACCCCGTTTTTATTTATGTACTTAGCAAATTTGTTTGTTGATTACTAAACTCATGTCAATATTTCCTTTGAAACATTGTGCTTACACATTTAAAACATGTTAGAAAACTACATGGCCATTTTTAACACTTTATTGAATGCAGATCGAAGGGCAGTTACGGCATTTTCTGACTGAACTTAAAAACAACATTCAGGAGGTTTAACTTTGAAATGCAAATTTGGCTGCAACATCTAACAGAAATAAAAAAGTGCCTGTTTTGTTTTGTAGTTTAAAATAAAGTGTACAAAATGAGATGTCCTAGGCACTGTCATTTCACTTTCACACACAAGAATAACATAACTCGGTCATGTCCTTGTTATGCGCAAGGAAAACCAGCATGTTAACCTTATGCGGTTTGAGAGAGGATCTGAGAGGGGTGACAACATTTCCAGCGACACTAAAAACCCTCTCGGATGGTGCGCTTGTTGCGCAAATACACATGTACTTACGTGCGACTTTGGAGAGCAATAGAAATCTCCCATGTTTGTTGCGCCACCATGTCAGAGGGTTTTCATTAGGGTCAATGGGTTCCTCCTGCAGGTAGCAAGTGAGCTCCAGCTCGGCTCTAACTCTCTTCGGGACGGTTACAGATGACGTGCTTGTCCGTGACTTCAGCAGGTCTCCAAGCGTTTTTTTCTTTGCCGCTGGTGGCAGCACTGCCTGCTCCAAGGTCTCCGGCTGGGCTGCAGCTGACGCACTGACACCGCTCCCTCCATCTTCCATGTGTACTATCTCCTCGATCAGCACGGACTTTACCTCTCAGCATGCGCTGTCGCGAGATTTAATCAAGTGCGGTAATGGCGGTGGCACGTCCTGCAGCGCGGTGGGTTTCTTAATATCGCGATATTTTCTTCTTGCGGTTACCGCGACAGCCCTAATACAGATTTGTCTTTTAAAACTGGTGAATATACAATTTACAGGTAATGCCTTTATGCTATGAGTATTAGAGCCACTGATGGAAAAAAAATGTAGAATTTGAGAAAATAAGTCATAAATCTGAGTTTAATCTCAGAGTTCTGACTGGTACCTAAAACAAAAAAAAAAAAGGGAAATTGGGGAAGATTATGAGGGGGGATCAGAATTCTGACTTAAATCTTAAAATTCAGGCTTTTTTTTTTGTTCGTTTGTTTTGATTTTTTTTTAACAAAAAAAATTCCTGAATAGTTTTTTGTTTGTTTGGTTTTAGGTTCATGAAAAAAGTCAGAATTCTGACTTTAATCCCAGAATTTGGAAATTATCTGACTTTTTTTCTCAATTCTTTTCCTTTTCTTCAGTGACTCTAATACTCTTAGGCAATAAGGCAGTATTAGGGCCACTGAAGGAAACAATTGAATACTGAGATAAATGTCAGAGTTCTGACTTTATTTATTTTAAGAATTTTTTCTTCTTCAGTGGCCCTAATACCCCTCCGTATTATGTAATGCTAAACACTTCAAATTAACTTTTGAATTCAGCAGTTTATCATTGGATTTAGATGCAGATATCACTGTCTTGGAAAATTGGTCAGAGCAGTTTGGCATTAAGTTTGATTAGTAAACTTTACAGTATTTACACTCTTAATCTTCTTAGGAATTACATGATGTCCACACAAGGCGTACCACTGTTCTCCATGCCCTTCCTGTCTATCTACGTGAGGAAACCTCTGGATTTTTGAGGACATGTGTGGTAAGTCCCAGTATTGTAAATTTGAACAAATCATTCTATTTATTTATGCATAAAGACATCACAAGGACAACGCACATGAACATTTTGGAAAAAGTGCCATTGTTTCAACTACAAACCTTTGGCAAGATGTTTAAGCCTGCCACACACGAGTGCAATCAGCTGAGCAAACGGCCTCGAAGGACTGTTTGCTCAGCAGATTGCTCGCCATGTGCGCCTGATTTTCACTGAGTTTTCTGCCTCACGAGACGCTGAGGTGAATATCTCACCAGTTAGATATTTTGCGCCTCACAGGGGTAAAAATTTGCTGTGTGTGCATTACTGAGCTGCTGGCTGAGCTGAAATATTCTAGTGGCCAATCAAAGCACTTTCTCCGCTCACATGACCCCAAGATGTATTCAGATGCAGCCCCTTACCTTGTCTGCATGTCTGAAAAATAAACAAAATGGTACCTTGTGGATCGATGGGCCCACTGTTTCCATTACCCTTTCGGAAGGATTCTGGGTCTTCCAGGTGCATCTCTTGGAGTAAATTGGCATAAACTCCTTGCCTGGTCCATCTTTCCAGCTACTGTAACCATATTTTCCTAACCTTGAAATGCCGGTGGCGGCGACGTTTCATCAACAAAAAAGGATAGGCATTTCCTCCGTTTCCAGCTCTGTCTCTGTGTTGTTTCTTTTCTGACATGCAGACAGGGGGCTGCCATCTTGGGGTCATGTGAGCGGAGAACGTGCTTTGGTTGTCCACTAGAATATTTCAGCTCAACCAGCAGCTCGGTAATGCGCACACGGCGAGTTTTTACCCCTGTGAGGCGGAAAGTATCTTAACTGGTCAGATATTCACCTCAGCGTCTCGTGAGGCGGAAAACTCTTGTGAAAATCAGGCGCACATGGCGAGGTATCTGCTGAGCAAGCGGTCATTCGAGGCTGTTTGCTCAGCAGATGGCACTCGTGTGTGGCAGGCTTTAAGGCACTGAGAAAAATCAACAATCACTGCAAAGAATTCAAGTAGCTTTCATTAGCATAACACTGGCACACACTGAAGCCATCTCACTTTATTCGTAAATGAGAGCACAAAGCAACAGAATGAACAGGAGTAGGGCTGGGCGATATGGCCTAAAATCAATATCACCATATATTGAAGATCTCACCTCGATAACGATAAGTAGGCAATAACTACAGGAATGCGTAGCAACAATATTTGTCCACTAGATGGGGCTGTCTCATGTATTACAATGACTAAAATTGTACATGACTCAAGATGCTACAGCTTCTTAAAGGGACATAAATGTGGCCAACTTACACATCTTTTCATTTTTTTATTATCAGATTTATTGACATGGGAAAAATTATCTGGATGAGAGACAAGAACTTGGATAACGATAAATCTTTGACATGTTGCCCAGCCCTAAACAGGAGTCTATCAGACTGCATTTATTGTTATTTACATGACAATCTACTGAAATAAAAATGTCCACAGTCAGAGTTTCAGTTCAAATGTGATTAGTGTATGATCTCCCTTTCATTTTTGTAAGGATGATACCAATGAGCCGGACCTCCGGGATGCAGCAGTTGTCCTCCTGACAACCATCACAGATGATGCCGAGAGTCCAGTTACGTACGACCCAGTGAGAATCTGTTATCCTAGAGGGTGATGTGATTGTCAACCTCTCCAGCCTTCCTGGTAATGTCCGGCCTCATCTATGCCTTACATCTAGATTATCCGAAGGGACTGACCAACACATTTGAGTTCACGCAGAAAATCTTACTTGGTCTTGATGAGTCTAAACTGTCACCCACGCTGCAGAGTCAAAAATGACCTGATGTTACATGTGTAACTCAAAATCTGAAAGAGTGGTGGATTCAGATGGCTCACTCTGTTAGAGCATTGTCCACATCCACAATGTAATTTACTATTTGTCTGCTCTTTAATTGTTGATGTTAAAGTAACACACCACCATTTGGGCAAATATGTTCATTTTCCACTCCTCCTTGAGTTAACCCTCCCACTGTCCTAATGGGTAGGACCCCGCGAGGAAAGTTGACCATTGAGCAGGGTTGATGGTTCATCCTTTGGGTCCACGTGGCAGGGGTGAGGTGGTGCTCACTCCTCACCCCGTCACGTGGACCTCAAGGGATAAACCATCAACCCTGCTCAATGGTCAACTTTCCTCTCGGGGTCACCCATAAAGACAGTGGGAGGAACAGTTGAGTTTTACCTTTTCTCTGTTCGTCCAGCCGTTCTGAGTCTGGCAACTCTCATTTGTGGCTTTAGTTTAGCGTGAATAATTGAATCGGATTAGCCCATTAGCATCTAATGCTAATAGGCTAATCCGATTCAATACTCAACTGGTTTTATGCCAAATGGCATAAAGTACTCACTGTCTTACTTGATAGTGGTTAGTGTAATTCATATTTTGTTAATGTTGAATCGATGTGCATTCTGATGTTGCTTTAAACCACCTACTCAAAGAAAGTCTACACACTGCTGTTGTCCAGTTTTCAAAAGTGTGAGTTTGTAATTGTTTCTTTCAAATTTTGTTTTATTTTCTGTTTGAGTTGGCTTAATCGGTAACTTTAATTTGATCATAATTTGAAAATATATTTAATATAAACTCCAAATATTTAAGTTTATTTATGGTCTGATATACTCAAATATCTGAGTTTATAAACTCAGAAAATATGAGGCAACTGATTGCCTTACATTTTTTGAGTTCTGCCTACTTATTCGGGTTTACAGTGTACGAACTGTAAAGATTTTGTGGTGTTCACCTAACAGTTCAAGTGTTCATTTTTTGCTTTGTGTGTTCACAGGGCGTGCTCAGTTGAAGTTTACATCTCTGCGCGTTCAAGATGTAAGAAAAATAACACGAAAGAAATGCAACAATGAAAACTTCAAAACGGCATCAACAACCAAGCAAGTGGATCCATAAAATGGACTGATTTTTTTAAAGGCATTTTTAAAAAGTCTTTCAAAATGGACAGAATTAACGCGTCATGTTCAGAACAGTTTGCGTTCTCATCTTTGATTAATCCTGGTAAACAGGTCTGTTTTTGTTCTGTTCTAATTCTCTCTGTTTAATAAATTTAAACAACATGACTTAGCTATTTTATTTAATTTTTTTTCTCTGCATAAAGACGAAGTATCAGTAAATAGTGGAAATTAAACGTATTGGTAGTAAGCAAATAGCAGATGTTAAATGTTACTTGCAGTATGTGTTTATAGAAAAAATAGAGATACTTAAATGTACTAAAAGAATATTACGTCAAGTTTACTGTAAAGTGTACTTTCAAAACTATAAGTATACTCAATTATATAAGAAGTACACTACAAGTAAACATATATTATTACTTTAAGTATAATTTTAAGTATACATTCAAAGAGAAAAGTATACTCAATTATTTCAGAAGTACACTACAAGTAAACTTATAATGTTACTTAAAGTTTATTTTTAAGTATACTTTCAAGCGCAAAAGTTTACTCAATTTTATTAGAAAAAAACTTATACTGTTACTTTTAAGTACTTTCAATGAGAAAAGTATACTCAAATATATCAGGAGTACACTACAAGTAAACTTATATTGTTACTTTTAAGTATACTTCCAAGGAGAAAAGTATACTCGATTATATCAGAAGTACACTACAAGTAAACTTATAAGTATACTTCCAAGGAGAAAAGTATACTCAATTATATCAGAAGTACACTACAAGTAAACTTATAAGTATACTTTCAAGGAGAAAAGTATACTCAATTATATCTGAAGTACACTCCAAGTACACTTGTGAGGTTACTTTAAGTATACTTTCAAAGAGAAAAGTATACTCAATTATATCAGAAGTACACTACAAGTAAACTTATAAGTATACTTTCAAGGAGAAAAGTATACTCAACTATATCAGGAGTACACTACAAGTAAACTTATATTGTTACTTTTAAGTACACTTCCAAGGAGAAAAGTATACTCAATTATATCAGAAGTACACTACAAGTAAACTTATAAGTATACTTTCAAGGAGAAAAGTATACTCAATTATATCTGAAGTACACTCTCAAGTACACTTGTGAGGTTACTTTAAGTATACTTTCAAAGAGAAAAGTATACTCAATTATATCAGAAGTACACTACAAATAAACTTAAATTATTACTTTGAAGTATACTTGCAGTATACTTCAAGTATACTTTTAGTGGCCCAATTTAGTCCCAAGGAGTATACTTCTAAGTAAACTTTAAGAACAAGTATGCAAATAAACTTCTGTACACTTAAGTATACTTGAAATTATATACTTAAAGTATACTTCTTTTTCGTAAGGGCGGGATAACTCATGTTTCTTCACCTTCTCAGAAAAATGTTTCATGTCCGTAACTCCTGACTCAATCCATGCCTTATCTGTCACAGTCGTTTTGAATAACAAACACGGAAAGCAAAATAACGCATTAGCGTGATTGCATCCAGCTAGCCAAGCCTTCCTGGTGTACCAATTTCGGGAGAAGCCTCGTGTGTATAGTTTACCTCTCTCCTTCTCCTGCTGGCTTATCTTTACGTCGGGCTTATCTGGTCCAAGCTCTTTGACATTAAGTTTTTCCACCATAGTTCTCCTCTCGAACGGATACTGGAGAAGAGACCGAACTGAATTCAGTGGCTGCTGAGATCCGGTATCCATGCTGGTTGTAGGCTCACTGGCGTCCATGTCTATTACATCTGCGTCACGACCAAAAATGTGCTGGAGTAGTCGAGACTCTGCCGGGTTCTACCGAACACCAACGAAAGCCTTTGGCGGTAGCTCTATCGCCCATCATGCTTCTGAATCTACGTCGACGCTGATTGGATACATTCCCATTCCTACCATTTGATTTTCTTGTCAGCAATTGGCCGGCTGCTTCCGTTCTGTTTGGGCGATTGAAACACAGTCTACAGCCTTTCTGTCGCCTCCACCGCTCAGCAGAGAGCTTCTCACCAGTATATGTATATATATATATATATATATATATATGTGTGTGTGTGTGTGATTTGTTTTTGTTACAAAACACACAATTAACTTAGAATATGTGATTATTGTTAATTTTATTTATTTATTTTTTTAAATAAAAATTAAAAACACCGGGGAAAACTGGGAGGGCGGCGCCCTATCGCCCTCTACTGGCCAGCCGCCACTGCATGCACCACATTTTTATGGTGACAGTGGAATACAAAGTGGTCCCTTTCCTTTGACCGACCTCCTCACTTACAGTATCAACATGACAATCGAAGCAAAACCTCATTTGCAACAAGCCCCCAAAATAAACAAGCAAAAACTCCTCAAAATAGAACTAAAATACATGACTCCCCACAATGCACCTCGGCCACTGCAGCCAAGTGGTCGCTACCAGTCCAACTATTAGAATGGATGGATGGGTGGGTAGAGTCTGCAAATTAACTCTGCAGGTGTGACAGCTGCTGTGGGAGTTCACAGTTAGATTTTGTCCAAAATGACACCTGGAGAGTTGATGAGGAAACACTCCATTTTAATCGTCAGTGTTGCATATCAACTACATAACACTTTATTGCCCAGATTGAGGATACACATCTTCACCATCTTCTGGTGTAAAGTAATAACTTCATTAGGGATTACTGTATAATTGCAGCTGTGGCTCGTTAAACGCAATATTGCAACTTTGGTGCTTAAAGGGGTCATTTTACTGTCCTCACAAGACCTTTCAGTTTTAAGTCTGCACATTTATAATTTATTGAATCTACATGAGTGGGGTCAAATGAAACATTTTAATTCATATTGTTCATTGTTATGTCAGTGCTATATAAATATTTTAATGGATTTGAAATGCCTTAATTTTGTGAAGTTAGTGCACACCGTAGTCATAAATGCTATGGTTCTAAATATTGACATGATCATTTTTCAGCCTTTGTTTCATCATTTTTGTTTTCACCAAGAATTCTCATTATGGTGCACCCCTAATTACATCAATATTTAGGTTAACCACTTGGTGCCACATGTCAGACCATTAACTACTTGAAACATGACTGCTTTCAAAAAAACTGTTAACCCTCGTTCACATATACTTCACATCTGGTTGGGTTCACTCACCAGGTTCCAGGCTCCAGCTTATGTTTGGCCGTGGGTGTACCTTAGTTGTTGAATAAATACGTTCCATGATGCTGAGAATGGTGTTGTACTACAGACGAATTAAGAAGGGATAGTCAAGATCTCAGTTTTCAAAACACTCTGTAAAAAGCTTATGGAAATATTAGAGCAAGATAGAGACAACCAAACCTCCTCTCTTTCCTTCTGGGGAAGGTTGGCAGGTCCCAGCAGCATGATGCCCTCCATCAGCCTCTTGTCTTCAAAGTCAAGAAGCTCATTAGAAAAGACCTGCTTGGCCTTCTTCCCCCAGGCCTCAGTGAAGGCTTGTTCCTCTAGAGCTGCACTAACCTGAAAAGAAATGGCAGACATGAAAGGATGTTTTAGTCATGTTGAAGGGCATTTATGGGAATCCCTTAAAATGAGTCTTCATATTTGTAGACATCTTCCTGAACTAGATACCAAATCACCCAAAGGCTTGCCCAAAAGGATTTTGCTACCAAATGGAAACAGTACAACTCAGTTTAACAGAAAAGCACAAGACCCAGTTCAGATCTGATGTCCAATGCAGGGTGAGCTAATACACATTCCCACCCCAAGACTTTTTTCTTTATGCACTAAAAAGATCGAAGGATTCTCACCATTAGACAAAGACTTGCAGAACTGACCTGACTGGGTCAGGACTGCTGTGTAACATTAGACAAAACATGAAAAATGACTGCATGCTGTAAACTTCTGTAAGATTTAAGATCAACCATCTAAACCACAGGTTATTGTGGGAAATGCTGCATTTACCTGCAATATTTAGCTCCTCATTACAAAAATGTGTGACATTCTGAGTCATTTTCCTTTAGATGAAAACAAATGGCTTTTGGCAGAATTCTTACTTGATTACTAAATACATTCAAGATCAAGATCCAGCTGCATGGCGGCACAGCTGAAGCCCTGCAGCCTTGCAATAGAAGGTCTCCAGGCCAAAAATCATGTATGTTAACATAACTTGGCAAGTTCTTTTGTATAAATGTGTCTGCAGAATGAAAACTACCCATGAACAAATGTTTAACGTTTGAGCCAACATTCATTTTCAGAAAATTAAAACTAGCCCATAAGAGAAAAAGCAGGATGAAGAGACCAGAGAGGTGTGCATCATTAACATCCTATCTGGGAATATTGCTGCTTTGATTTAAAATTAAAATTAATGTGAGACAGGTGATCTCAGAACCCTGATTTTATTTAGTATGGCTACTCCATTTTATTTGAACCTGCTTCAGTCTGGAGTCAGAAGTTGTGATGAGACTTTCTGGCACCAAGACTGGGGGGTGTCCCTACCTGGAGGTTGGAGTTATAATCCGTTAGGTTTGTGTCGTAGTTCCAGCTGGCTGACACGCTGAAGAAGAACACCTCCTCAGCAGTGCTGTTGTAATCGCTGAGGAACCTCTGCGCGTCAGCTGTGCTGTTGGTGTAGTTTCCAGGCTGCCAGCTCTCTCGCAGTGCTTCACAGCGCAGCAGCACTGGCAGAAGCATCAGCAGAGAATTTACTAACCTGTGTACACCACCTCCACCCATGGCTGGCTCCAACTTAACAAGGGTTGAGGAGAAGAAAAGGGTTCAAATCCTACAAACGAGCTGCCTCATCCACTTCTCCAACCGGTGCGTCTTTTCTTCCAACCTGGCGGCTGCCGCTGCTGAAATGCTCAGAAAGCAACAAGCGCTTCTTTTAAAGTGCCAGTTTAACCCAACCCTTCTTCTTCTTCAGTGAGCGAGACAGGCTAGACCAGTGGCAGAACCAGAACGTAGCAAATGGGTGGGCCTAGAAAAATCTGGATGGGCCTAATTAATTTCAAAGCTCATATGAGATGTGTGCCGCGCATGTGCACATCAAAATGACATGTTTTAATAAAATCTCTCAAGCCACAAATAATCCTATGATAGAAGATTATACATTAGATACTTATTCCATGGATCTCTGTTAAATTTCAACTTTAAGGACTGTTACAGACGCTGGACTCCCGCTCTGGGCCAAGACCTGCACACTCTCTCGTGTGAACTTTCAGGCTGGACAGGTTCTAATCTCAGCCAGGCATGCTGCCTGGCTCGTCTCAGCATCCTAGCTGCAGGCTATCAGCCAAGGGCTGAAGATCCAAAAGACTATCGGGATTTTTGACTGTTCTTCATGCTCCAGATAGCTCAGGATGCAGCAGGAGGTGGTGCAAAACCAGAGATCAGATCAGATGATTCTCAGCTACCGCACCCTCCACAGGGGAATAATCCGCAAGCATGATGCAAGCACGCACACACACACACACACACACACACACACACCTTGACAAAGCAGCATACACCTCCAACCACACCCCCTCTCCTTACCGGCTCTCAAGAGCTCTGTCTCATTCAGCACCATGGACAGTGACACGCCGATGTGGTGCGGGACGACTCATCACCTCCGGAATCTTCCACCCAAAGCCTCGGTCCACATAACAATAAAATGAACAGAACCAAATAAAATGGCCTTAGAGGATTAAAGCAGACCCGATGAGATACCAGGATGAAATGATTCGTTTCCTTTACTGGATTAACGTAAGTGCAAGGAAAAGCATCAGATAAAAGGTCCTTGCGTGTCCGCTGTGTGCTGCGCATCTGTCTCCCCCTCACACCCAGTCCTTTCTCAGTTTACACCGCTGATCAGTATCAATGATGATGAGACTCTGGGAGATGCCTGGTTCAGCTGTGAGAAGTCCAGGGCAGGAGGACGCTTCTGAGAGAAAAAAAAATCATGAACATCACTGGGTGGCAGGGATGGCATCAGAATATTTTCTCTGCAGTAGGTTAATAGTTGCTTAGTGTCAGTAAACAGGTACCAATTCACTTTTTTATATAGAAAAGACCAAATTACAACTCCAACAAGCAAACTGGAAAACTTATTCATAATATGATTAAAATTAATACCAGACAGAAAAGTTACAGTATTTTTATTACACAATGAAAAAAGTGCACATTCATTAAAATAATAATTTCACATTGTAATTGTTGTTACAACATAACTTTAGGTTACTGTCGTAACCCCGGTTCTCTGAGTAACATGAGTGAGATGTCTCACTATGGGATACGCCACTCCGCGGATTCCTCAGAAGCACTTATCTCAATACGCCAATCCTGATTGGCCAGTGACCGTGACGTACGCGTCACCTGCTACTATAAGTAGCAAGCGTCCCAACGCACGCACCATTCAAGATAAACACCTCTTCTCGCTTCGCCCAGCAAGAAGGGTTGTCTGGTGAGACATCTCACTCATGTTACTCAGAGAACCGGGGTTACGACAGTAACCTAAAGTTCTCTTTCTTGACATTCGTTTCGATGTCTCACTATGGGATATGGAGACTCCCGTATTGCCAGACAGCTTATCCAGCGATCACCAACCTACAGGGATACGTCTTGGCCCGCCAAAGACCCCACACTCAGAATCGTGTGAGTCATTGCAGGGACCGAAACATCAAGCTTATAGAAGCGTGCAAATGCAAGTGGAGAAGCCCAACTTGTTGCAGCACAAATCTCCTGGATTGACAGCCCCTGAAAAAGGGCCTAAGAAGCAGACAGGCCCCTAGTAGAATGGGCCCTGAGCCCAACAGGTGCCTGAATGCCCTGACAGGAGTAAGCCATAGAAATAGCCTCCACAATCCAGTGGGAAAGCCGCTGCTTTGTGACGGGTTTCCCCTTACGAGGCCCACCCCATGACACAAAAAGCTGGTCCCCCCTGCGAAGGTTCTCCGTCCGATTCACATACTCCTTGAGCGCGCGAATTGGACACAGCTTGTGCCACCGCTCCTCCTCAGGAGAGGAGAAGGGTGGTGGGTAGAAAGCTGTGAGGATAATAGGAGAAAAGGAGCCCACTACCTTAGGCACAAAGGCAGGGTTGGGCTTCAAGGACACCTTCATGTCACCTGGTGCAAACTGGGTGCAGGATGGGTGCACAGAGAGAGCCTGTAAGTCACTAACTCACTTTGCAGATACCAAAGCCAGGAGTAGCACCACCTTAAGAGACAGGATCTTAAGGTCCAGGCTGTCCATAGGTTCAAATGGAGGCCCGGAGAGGGCCGACAGCACCAAGGACAGATCCCATGAGGGCACCAGGGGTCGAGACACAGGGAGAAGCCTGCGCGCGCCCCTCATGAAACTACACACCAGGGGGTGTCGACCTGCCAATTTCTTCCCAAAACCCAAGTGTCGGGCGGAAATGGCTGCTAGGTACACTTTAATGGTGGAGAAAGCCTTCTTCCCATCCAACAAGTCTTGCAGGAAAGACAGAATGATGTTCACCGGGCATTGGAAGGGTGAGACCTCCCTACCCTGACACCAGGCTTCAAACACCCTCCATTTACAGTCATATAGGGACCTAGTGGAGGGGGCCCTAGCATTCTGAATGGTTCGAATGACTGCCTGGGGCAGCTCTGCTGACACTAGCCCGCACCCCTCAGGGGCCAGGCCCACAGGGCCAGCCGTTCTGGATGAGGGTGGAAGATCGAGCCTCCCGCTTGGGACACCAGGTCCCTGCGAAGCGGCAGTTTCCAAGGTTGGCCCTCCAGGAGTTGGAAAATGTCCGCCACCCAATGCATGGCTGGCCAGTATGGGGCCACCAGAATGAGAGTGTGGCGCTGGGTTCGTACCCTCAGCAAGGTGGGTGGTATCAGGGCCACTGGGGGAAAAGCGTAAAGCAGTCTCCGTGGCCAGTTGTGCGCCAGCGCGTCCACGCCGAGTGGAGCGTCTCAGTCGCGCAGGGAGAAAAACAGTGGACACTGAGCATTCTCCTTGGAGGCAAAAAGATCCACTACGGCTGTGCCGAACCGGATCCAAATCTGTTCCAACACAGCCGGATGCAGGCTCCAATCCCCGTACAGGGGTGTCCCTCTGGACAACAGATCCGCCCCCCGATTCAGAACACCTGGGACATGGGTGGCTCTGATTGAGAGGAGATGCCTGCTGCACCATAGGATCAGTCTGCGTGCCAGCGTGTGTAACCGCATGGAGCGCAGCCCCCCCTGGTGGTTTATATAAGCCACAGTCGTTGTGTTGTCTGTTCTCACTAGGACATGATGGCCGGAGAGAAAAGGCAGGAAGCGCATCAGGGCCAGAAAGACCGCGAGGCGTTCCAGATAATTTATGTGTGTCCCCCAGAGCTCTCTGCTCCACACACCCCTGACAGAGCGACCATCCAGGAGCCCCCCCCCCCCCCCCCCCAACCTGACAGGCTCGCATCTGTTGTGACCACTTTCCTCACGAGAACCAACCCAAAGGCACCCCCTGTGCCAAGAGGGAGGGGTGACGCCAACAGCGGAGCGCCGCGACGCACGCTGCAGAGACCGTCACCCTGCGCGCTCTGTGGCGCACTGGAGAGAGACCCAGAGAAGCCACCCAGCGTTGAAAATCTCTCATGTGTAGACGGCCGAGTGGTACCACTGAAATAGCCGACGCCATGAGACCCACAAGCCTGAGGCATAACGCAAACCGCACCGAACTGTGTAGACGGAAGCGCGCCAGGCAGAGCGAGAGCGCGTTCATGCGCGGTGTCGAGAGATGGGCCGTGAACGACCCTGAGTCCAGATTCAGACCTAGAAAGGTTATTTTCTGGGAGGGGAGTAAAGCGCTTTTCTGCCAGTTTATTCTGAAACCCAGACCACACAAGTGATGGATCACAACCAGCGTGTTTGACGCTGCCTCCTCTCTGGATCGTGCCAGCAGGAGCCAGTCGTCTAAATACGTGGCCAGCCGAATGCCCCTCCCTCTCAGAGGGGCGATCGCTGCCTCCGTACACCTGACAAACACCCTCGGGCTCAGCGAGAGGCCGAATGGGAGCACGGTGTATTCGTCACACACTCCCTGAAAGGCAAACCTCAGAAATTTCCTGTGTGGAGGGTACACGGGAATATGAAAGTATGCGTCCCTCAGGTCGATTGAGGTGAACCAGTCGTTCTGGTGAATCAGACGCAAAAGGGGTTTAGAGCGTGAGCATTTTGAATCTGTACTTTCTGAGGCATCGGTTCAGGGCCCTCAGATCCAGGATCGGGCGAATCCCGGTCCCTCCCCGTTTCGGGACCAGGAAGTACCTGGAGTAGAAACCGCTCTGAGACCGATCGGGAGGCACAATGCATATCGCTCCCTTCTCCAGCAGGGAGGAGATTTCTCCCTGAAGGATGTGAGCTGACGTCCCCTGGGCGTGGGAGAACACTACGCCGGAGAATCGAGGAGGAACTGAGGCAAATTGGAGCCTGTAACCTCTCGAAATAGTTCTCAGCACCCAACGTGAAGCAGAAACCGCTGTCCATTCCTCCATGTGAGTGGAGAGCGGTGACACAGCCATGACACACGGAGCAGCAGCTCCCTCCAGAGGTTGTGGGGCAGCGGTGCTCGTGGCAACCACTGCGCATGCGCGGGGGCTTTGTGCTTTGACGGCCCAGGCGTACGGGGACGACCCGTGGCTGGCGGGTAAGTCCGCCAGGGGCCGCCCCCGCCTGGTTCCGCTCATGGGTAACATTTTTATTGATTTTTGCTGCGCCCTTGACATTTCGTCTGGATGCGTCAGCGAACGTTTTAATGCTCCTTGAGCGTGACATGTTTGTGAAAAACAATGTGAGTGCTTGTGACGTGTGTTTTGAGCCGGCACAGCCGGCTGCACGTCCTGGCCCCACCCTGGACCGCTCGGGGACTCTGCCGGAGGGGTTCCGTGAGGGGGGGGGGGGGGGGAGAAGGCACCATGGCAACATCGAACAGGAGGAGCTGGCGAACGGGGAACTGCCAGCTGCAGCGTCGGGAGGGAAAGAACTCCGTCAGGCTGCCCTCTTCTTCTTCCTCACCTGCTGACCGCCGGGTCGGGTGGGTTGTCCCGACGGCAGAGCGGCTTGGTTGCCGGATCTCTGAGGCCAAACTGGTCGAAGCGCTGAGCCCGAAGGAGCTGGTTGGACAGCTTGAGGCTTCGGGCGCTTTGGGATCCGGAACTGAGGCAGGGCTCTGGCAGCTGCCTGAGGAAGGTTCGGCCGAGCCGGCAGCGCCGGTGAGGGCTTACGGGGAAGGCAGAGATGAAGGGCTTCATCCTCTTTCTTTTTGGCCTCACACCGTTGCTGCATTGATGCCAGGGCAGAGCCAAAAATACCTTCAGGCACGATTGGCATGTCCAAAATGTCCTCCTTCTATCAGAGAGGTTGGTGAGGTTCAGCCATCGTGCACGTTCTTGAAGCACCATCATGCCCATAGCTTTAGCCGTAGCCTGGACCGCGCAGCGCTGCACACGCAGGCAGATGTCGGTCAATACGGTGATTCTCTCCCACACCTCCGGGTCCGGCTTCGTATTCATGTCCTCACAGAGCTCGGCTTGGTACGCCGAGAGCATGGAGGAGACGTTCAAAGCTCGGACCGAGATGGCGGCAGCCTTGTACGCCCTCCCGTTCAGCGCCGACTGGAAGCGGTCCGCCTTAGCAGGGAGAGCGGGAGGCCTGGAGGAAGTTGCCGAGAGCCGTGGGTGCAGGTGTGCTGCAACCAGCGGTTCCATCAGCGGCATGCGAAGCATGCCAGCCTTCTCCGTCCCCTCGAAGTCCAGCGAGGAGGCTCCTTGGACAGGAGGCCTGGAGCTGAAAGGGTGTTTGTCCCAGGAGGACCTCACTTCTTGGAGAAGCTCCGGGAAGGAGAGGCTTTGCCGCCCTTGTGGCCTGAGGCAGCTTCTTTCCCTCGTAGCGGGATCTGACAGCCTCAGTGACCACGGTGGGCCAAGGGATGTTGGGCCTGGTCGCAGCGCGTCGGCAGACTGACTGCATGTCCAGGTGGATGGCCGGAGAAGCCGCTCCATCCCTGGGAGAGGACGGAAAGCTAGGCATGGAGGCCTGAGCGATGGGGAGAAAAACGTCGTCCTCCTCTGAAATGAGGAGTTCCGAGGTGTCCTCGTCGTCTCCGTAGTCCAACTACAACACGTCCTCGATGGGGTGGCTCGGACCGGCCGGTTCGAGCTGTGAGCCCCAGCTGAGTTCGGCACACGGTTCCGGCTCCGGGAGGACATGTTCGCTGGCGTCCCCAGGCGGTGGCCCAGGGGCCGGCAGGCAAGGGTCCTTCCCCGACAGGCTAGCTTGGCGCGCTAGCCGCCGGCGAAGGCTCTTCAGGGTGAAGCAAGCGCAGCTCTCACATGACCCGGGGACTTCCAATGCCAGCTGGGCGTGTTCCAGCCCGAGGCAGCTCGAGCAGACCTTGTGCGGGTCTTTGCTTGAGATTTTGTTCCCACAGGTACAGAGGCGAGCTCCTGCGCCGTCGACTCCTCTGGTGGGAAGAGCGGCTTCCATGCTGGCTAACTGGTGTGTTAGCAAGAGAACGAACAGATGCACTGGAGTGTGAAGCTGCTCGTTATGCCCCAAACCTATGGTGAAGGTCAGGACAGGACGGTAAGTTAACGTTCGGCGACGGAGAGAATATTAGCTGGCTCTGTCTGTGAACAGTTGAGTTAACTTACCTTAGAGATAAGCGACCACCGAAGCGAGAAGAGGTGATTGCATGGTGCGTGCGTTGGGACGCTTGCTACTTATAGTAGCAGGTGACGCGTACGTCACGGTCACTGGCCAATCAGGATTGGCGTATTGAGATAAGTGCTTCTGAGGAATCCGCGGAGTGGCGTATCCCATAGTGAGACATCAAAACGAATGTTAAGAAAGAGAACTGGGGTTGCTAAGCAGTTGCTTGCTTGGCCACAACTTGGTGTTGCTATAGCAAGTAGGTGGGTACTTTGTCAAACTGGGTGGGCCTGTGCCCACCCAGGCCCACCTGTAGCTCCGCCCCTGGGCTAGACACCCACGAGGCGTATTGCTGCCACAGCTGCCCAAACACACCGTCAGAGAGCATCACAGCCTCTCATAAACCCACGTCACATGCAGATACCACATCAGGGTCCACACCCTACACCTGTCCTCCACACCCAACAAGGTCCGCAGAGAAAACACCGACAGACCCGTAGCCCTCAACCTCCGAAAATAGGCCTCCTCTCACGACCATACCGTCCACAGTGCAGAAGAACATGGCACACAGACTCAAGCTCCCCACAATCACACCTCCTGTCCATGTGTTTCCCCACCAAAAACAGCCCGCCTCGAAGACCACAATGCCCCAACCTCAACCGAGTGAGGACCACCGTGTTTCTCCTCCAAAGACTGAACCCAACCCACTTTAAAATGACCTCTTTATAACAGTTCTTCCACCAGCAGCAGCTCGCAGAGGAGAGGCAGAGCAGGCTGGCGCAATCAGGCGCACCAGGTGAGGTCAATTATCTCCCAAAAAAAAAAAATCCACATGGACCCTTTTTCTGAAGCACATCATCAACAAGTGGTGTGAAAAGCTAGAAGCTTGCTTTGCAGAGCAGGAAACAAAACACTGTTAGATCTGTGCGCTTGGATAAATAAATGTGTCCAGCAGAGTGAAGGCTCCTCAGTAACGCTGCACCGTGGAGTGTTGGGGAGGAAATCCACATATTTCACTCTCAGTTCCCATTCCCCAGCTTGGAGACCACGAAGGGAGGGCTTCTTGTTTTTTGTTGTTTTTTTAATAGCGGGTGGCATCTAGCATTAGGTGCATTTCCGCCATCTACTGTGTAGGAGTGTGAGTCCAAGTGGGACAGTCACTGTATAAAATTATACTCATCTGTACATTATTATATATTATAAATATACTATATGCTCCAAATTAGTCCACTTTTCTCAGGAAGTCAAACAAAAACTCAGAAATACATTTTACCCCACACCTTTATATTCATTTCGCCACATGCTTGTAACGTGATGAAGGAGCCATTTCTCAAGGTTATTATCCTCTAACCACTGTTCCCTTTGACACAGTGCCAGAGTGCATGAAACAGCCTCAAGGTCATGCATTCGCTTCTAAACTGTTTACATTCCAGCAATGAAGACAGAAGATGAAGATTCTTTTCTTTTCTTTCATTAGATCAAAGAGCTCTATTTGCAATAAAGCTAATCAAAACAACTGTTAGTCAATAATACAATGTGACCGATCTGTGAAATCACAATTTTATGATTAATATGTTTTTATCAAGTAAATGACTTATTTTAGTCACTAGACATGCTGATACATTAAGGTAAATAATCACATGACACATTGCTGTGCTGATCCAATCAGAACCTTCCTAGTCTGAAGCGTGGCAGAGCCTCTGTGGTGTTTATTAATTGTGTCAGCTTTGATTCGTCCAGAATCAAAAACATCCAGATTAATAAAACAGTTCCAATGCCATTTTAAGTCAGTATTCAACAAGATCTCAAGATCCCCTGAAGTTCGCCGCATGTTAAGTGAAGTATGGACAGGCCATCTGTACTCCTCTTTTTAAGCTAAGAACTATCAAGCTTGGAAAAACCTGTTGTTGTTATCAATCAACAACGGTTCCTTCAGAATAAAAGCTGAACTCGCTGACCCAAGGAGGGTCCCCTTTTTGATGCTGTGAAACACCTGTCGCTGTTAACCTGGAGACAGTCCAAAGACTAGTCTGTTGTGCTGTGACGCTGTACCATCGGCTCCAGTATCGGAAGGAAGGTCCGAGGACCTGGGCATTCTGGATCCACCGTGGAGGTCTCACTGAAGGGTATGTGGACGCGACAAACTGGCGTCTCATGTGTTTATGACCACGGTTCAAACTTGATCAGTTAGGAGCAAAACAATATCTCCCACTCAGACTCTGCTTCTCTGGACACGGAGGTTCTGAACTTGACATTGTTCACACACCATTCACCTCACATTTCATTCCAACAGAGCATTCATTCATTGAAAGCTTCTCTCTTCTCTTGACTCTCAGTTCATGCAAAGTGTTTAATTTCCATGTAATAAAAAGATCCAATCTTCTGATTTAAATAACCCAGTGTCCATTAGATGGGATTCATACTAGATATGAATCTTTAATGTCTATGGTCATTAATCAAATTGTAATTCTAATCCATTACAATAATGGCGAGCCAGCCAGGATTTTGAGGCTTGTTATTTGGAAAGTCTTTAGGCTTGGGGTTGTTATTAGGTTTTTGGGCCTGTTGTTTGGGTCCAGCTTTTTTTTTTTAATGAGTTCCGGATGCAGTACACTCGAGTGTCATCGAGGAGGTTTTTTCCTCCACCGCCAGAACTGATGGACTGTTCGAACTCTTACTGGATTTACCAAATCATGTAAAGGCACAGCTCGCCATTCTTCTGAGCTCATCCATGGGTGTGGTTTTAGGGTCTACGGTACCCATGTATCGGCTACACTGGGCATGTAGATTCTCAAGGAATAGTCTCTTAAAACCTTTTTCCTCTTCCATCCCGTCCTTGAATTCCGTACCAAAGTATGCGTTGAAGAGGCGTTGATAGAAGAATTGTGGGTCTTCAGTACGACTCTGTTTGACTGACAAAGCTAACTGTATGCCACTACTGCCAATGCGTTACATAAGGAAGTCAAAGTGTGCCACATAATCACAAAAATAAAAGAAAAATATAACATTTAACAAGAGCTTGATTTATGTTTATATAAATTAAAACTTTCCAAACGTAATGAAAAATTCTAAATAACGTAAAAATACAAAGGAACATCTGTTGCTCAGGCTGAAAAGTTTGGGAGCCACTGCTCTAAGTGATAAATGAATATTGTTTTTAAAATATATTATATGTGCAGTTTTTTAGGGCTTTTATGTTTTCTGTAAAGATCGGTATGCTGAAAAGCATTTAATGTTTTGCATAAAGCATGAGGTTTTGGTTAGTAATTGATTGGGAGAATAACAAATGACTGATTTTGGATAGTGTTTATCAGGCAGAGCTTTGTTGCCAGCGTTCCATTGCTTAATGGCTTCAAACATGTATATAAAAGTGTTAGTTTTTTTGTAAACCATTGGATGAAATTACACAAACTGACTGAGCTCTAGTTAAGGCTCTTGTAATAGTGTGTGTATGTGTACGTGCGTGTGTGTGTGTATGCGTTTGGGGGAGGGTACATTGGAACTTTGTCCCCCCCAGTTTGAAAATTCTATCTGCGCCCCTGCACACAAATAGCTTATTTCTGCATTCTAAACATTTATAATTCTTTGATTGGGTGGACTTTTACACTGCACAATTATTATACAAAGCCAGTAAAGGTACACTTCCTATAAATATTCAGAAGCTCTTTCCATAGAGAGAAGGAAGCTGCTATTTGAGGGGGGACTAACTTTAAAGTTCAGGCCTTAAAAACTACAAGAAAAAGTCTGTGTGTGTCCATATTTGGAATCAAACTTTGGAACCAACTGGGGCTACAGCTCAAGCGATGTCCAAATATTTATACATTTAAACTCAAATACAAGGAAATGGTTTTGTTACAATGAGAAAGCTGGTGTTTGATTGCTATTGATTGTTATGGATTTAACATATGGTGTGCAATGTCTCCAGGCTTAATACTGATGCTGTTGTAACTGTCATTATCATTTTTATAATATATCAAATTGCCCTAAGTGTGTGTTTGTGTGGAATGTCGTCAGTGGAAGTGCATATGTGGGTTTTCTCCGGGTACTCTGGGTACTCCGGTTTCCCCCACAGATCACAACATGCCCTATAGATTAAAAAAATAAAAATTCTAAGTCGCTTTGGGAAAAAGCGTCTGCTAAGCACATAAACAACATAAACATAAGGTGCAAATAAAATTGGGGGGCAGGTTGCCACAGGAATGCGGAAATGGGGTCCATACCCGCACTCCCTGACTTGCCCACCCCCCAAGGTCCTATGTGTATGTTTGTGTGATGATGTGAGGGAGCAGGAGGAGAGAAATATGCGGGGATGGGGAGGAATGGCTGGTTGGGCTTAGCCCTCCAGGGAGCCAGCTCCCCTACTGGCCCCAATAGGCACCTCTGTTGTCAAACTGCCACCCAGGGCATGGAGACCCCAGCCCATCCTGCCAGGGCCCAAAGCAGCAGCATTACAGAGCCTCATGGAGTCCGAGGGCACCAACCCAGCCCCATCCCAGCAGAATATCTATGCCCACCCCTGCATTTGCACAACTTCCAGAATATATAAGACATGGGACATCCAGGTAAGGTTGGGTCCTCCCCCTCCTGGACCTCCCCCTCCCCTGTGATGGAACGGCAGAGGAGCCAAGGTCTACCTGAGGCCCCCAAACCCGGGCCAGGCACTGCTGCCTGTTCCTGCCTTCTTCCCGGCAGCATACATGTCAGGACCCGACCCCCAAGGCCCCGCCCAGATCCCCACATGGGGCCGGCCACCCCCAAACCCCGAGCCCCCAGGCCCCCACCCAGACCCGCCCAGGGGCATTGCAGCCGCCAGGCAGTGACCCATGGCCGCTACCAAGATCCCCAAGGGGCCCCACTCACAACCGCCAGTAGTCCACCCCCCGAGGCAACCCAAGCACCTCCAGAGGGGGGCAACGGCCCCCCAGTCCCAGACACCCCCAGTGAACCCACCTCCAGGGAACATCCGGATACTCCAAACTCAGACCCCACACCCCCCCACCCAAACCATCCCGCAGGACAACATCAACGGCCCCCCACCCTCGCTATGTGATGGAACCGATCAAAGGAGCCCAGAGAGATTCATCTGAAGTGGAAGCAGAGGCTATATCAAGTGTAATATGATCTAACAAAAGATTTCTATACTGGTTAATGCAGAGACTTTCTCTATTTTTCCAATTCAAGAGGATAGTTTTCTTAGCGATGCATATGGCAGTCAGAACCACGTGAACCAAAGATGTTGCAATCGGGACATCGTCCAGCTTCCCCAGTAAACAAAGAGAGGGGGAAGTTGGAATATGACATTTCAGACATTTTGACAGATCCTCACATACTCTACCCCAAAATTCCTGGACAGGTGGGCATGAATGTAATTGTCAGGAATGCTGTTTGTGCAGTGTGTACAGGTGTCAGACGACACAAACCCCATCTTGAACATCCGATGACCTGTATAGTGTACTCTGTGTAGAATTTTGTACTGAATTAATTGTAAATTGGGGTATCTGATCATTTTAAAAGTTTTTAAACAAGTTTGGGACCAGAAGCCCTGGTCAAAGCTAACTGATAGATCCACCTCCCATTTTTCAATAGGGATTGCAATTTATTGTCTATTCTGGACAGTGTCTTATATACTTTAGACAGTATTTGGGGGGGGGGGGGGGGGGGGGGTTGAGATTATAAAAGTCTAATACCCTTGGTGGTGTTTGTAATTCTATTTTATTGAGCTTAAATTTTTGTTTGACTACAGATTTAATTTGGTGATATTCTAAAAAGCTATTCTTATCCATTCCAAATTGGGAGACTATTTGATTAAATGGGATGAAGTCCAATCCTTCATATATGTGTTTCAGGTATAGGATTCCTTTGTTTTTCCAGTCCGGAAGGTTCATCATTTTGTTGTTTTGCAAAATGTCAGGATTGTTCCAGATAGGTGTGCGTCTGGATGGTACTAGTGAAGACTCTGTCATTTTAAGATACTCCCACCATGCTGTCAGAGAAGTGCTGATACTAATACTTTTGAAGCTTTCATGTTTTCTTATGCTTGAGCTAATAAATGGTAAGTCTGAAAGCTCTATCGTATTGCAAAGTGTCTGTTCTATATCTAACCAGGACTTATCTTGCAACCATCTTGGTATATATTGCAGCCTGTTGGCTAAGAAATAATAATAAAAGTTGGGTAAATCCAGTCCTCCTCTGTCTTTGGTCTTCTGAAGCGTTTTTAAGCTAATTCGTGGAGGTTTTTCCTGCCAAAGGAATTTAGTAATTGAGGAGTCCAGAGATTTAAACCAGTCAGCTGGAGGTTTGTTTGGGATCATCGGGAATAAGTAATTTATTCTGGGTAAGACCATCATTTTAATTGTAGCAACTCTCCCCATGAGTGATATTGGTAAGGATTTCCATCTTGCAAGATCATCTTCCACTTTCCTTAAAAGTGGGATGTAGTTTAGTTTGGTTAGATCCGCTAACTTGGGAGAGATATTAATTCCCAGGTATGTGATATTCCCTGACTCCAATTGTGTATTAAGCAAATTGACAAATGAGAAATTAATTGGTAGAACTGTGGATTTTAACCAGTTTATAGAGTAATATGAAACTCTTGAAAAAGAGTTTATCAGTTCTATTGCTTGGGAGAGAGAGGATTGAGAATTCTGGAGAAAGAGTAAAACATCATTTGCATAAAGACTGATCTTATGTTCTATTTTCTTACACTTTATCCCTTTAATATCTGTTGTTTGCCTAATTGCTGCTGCTAGTGGTTCAATAAAGATAGCAAATAGTGAGGGGGAGAGTGGGCATCCCTGCCTGGTCCCCCTCTGAAGACAGAAGCTAGCTGATATTTGGTCGTTCGTCCTGACACGTGCTGTTGGTGAACTGTATAATGTTTGTAGCCAGTTTATGAAGAAGTTCCCAAAACCAAATTTATGTAAAGTTGCAAATAAGAACTTCCAGTTAACTCTATCAAAAGCTTTTTCTGCATCTAGAGATAATATACTAGTTTCTATGTTTCTACTGTAAGAGAAATCTATCAAATTAAGTAATCTACGTGAATTTGTGGGTGATTGTCTACCCTTAATGAAACCAGTTTGGTCAGGGTGTATTATGAAGGGGGTTACCTTCTCTAATCTTTTGGCCAGGGGTTTACAAATTATTTTGAGATCAACATTAATAAGAGAAATTGGGCGATAGCTGGTAGGAAATGCCTGGTCTTTGCCTGGTTTTAACAAGAGACTATTGTAACGTGAGGAAATATGGGTTTTCTGTCACAATGGTGGTGTTGGACTCAGCTGTGTCAAAGCTGGGTCGCTGAGAACTTTCACCCACAGATTAAGACCTGAACGCCAGCGAGTCTGGGAGGAAACCATAACATCTGCCACCTGCAGTCTACCAGAAGATGTGTTTACATGAGTTGTACCCAGACCAAGTCAAAACATAAAGTTTAAACTTCTTTTTCTTGATTTTAATGTTAAAATAACATTATCATTTTGCTCATTATAAAGGTGTTTAATCAAATGAATGACTATTTAGCTTTGGGGTAATTATAATGGTTTAATGAATCCATTCTTAAATAATGTTGAGAATGTTTGTTACTGACCTTCACACACACTCAAGCACAAACATTCACACACATCCACACACACCTGCTCACAGTAAACTCCAGACACATTTGATGACGCACATGTTTTGCTTTGAGAAGAGAAAGGTTTTTGGTAAGCTTCAGTCTTTTGATTCAGTTCGTGTTGGACAACGAGAGAGAACAGACCTGAAAACCAAAGGGGGGGCAGAGCCTGTTGGCTCGTTCTTCCCCCCTTTCACGCTGTTTCTGCCAAGCCAGGCAGAATAGCTGAATCGCGACTTCTAACGAAGACTCATTACCGAGTCTTTTGATTTCTGAGTGAATTAACTTAAGAAAGCGCATCGATAAAACGCTCTACCATCCACGTGTACCGAGGGCAACTCTGGACCGGTTCCGTTCGACACCTATGTCTCCTGTCAGCCGCCGGTGTCATCTGGATGAACCACAACATCCTCCACGGCCCGGATCCGAAAGAGGGTCCACAAGAGTTCGGTGAGACAGAGCACGGTTTTTAGCGTTTGATGCAGTTCTCTGATAAGACCTAAGTTTATCCAAACCATCACTTCACTCAGACACCTGTTTCTTCTTGAAGCAAAATCAGACTCACACACGCATTCATGTCACAACATTCTCAATCTTCATAAATTCACCAGAAGGTCTATTTGAGCAAGAACAGCATATAAACTGTTAAAAGATTGTCCCACAAAGTTGCCAATGTGATTGTTATTTCCTGTTTGTCAATTTTCAAAATCATTAGTTTAATTTGAAGAATTAAAACTTTTAATCCTTCAAACTTGTTTCCTCATTGAACTGAAACACAGACACTCAGATATTATCGGCAGTTTATGGATGAAAACAACCTTTGAGTCTTCTGAACAATATAAAATTTGGTTATTGATTTATTAAAATTAATATTCCGAATTAATACGTAGCATGGTTTCTCTTTCATAAAAGAGCATAAATCCATAACGCTACATTTAATGGCGAGCGTATCCAGTCTTCTATATCTGCGATATGTCTGATTTCTTACATCTAAAAGCTACAAACAACGCTTTTCTCTGTGTTTCACTTTGATGTCTTATTTTGAACTTAACCGGAAATTGTTCCGCTCACTAAATTCTCCGAACCTCAGAACCGAGACTAAATTCTCGGACACCTTTCGTCTCAGTGTGTTGACACTGTGGGCGAGCTATTGTGGAAAATATCTCCATTGCATGAGCGACTTATAGAAGCCGAATCTGAACGGAATGCCCGTAGGCACCTACTGTTGCTTGATTGCACGGTAAACGTCGTAAGCCGGGATATGGCCGTCACGCGTTACTGCATTCAGATTGCGTGCGTTTTTTTAAACGGAATGCTCGGTGACACCTACCTTAGCTTGATTGCTAGGTAAAAGTCGTAAAGCGAAGCACAGCCGTCACGCGTTACTGCATTCAGATTGCGTACGTTTTTTTAGAGTCCGTATTAAAAGTGGAGCGAGATGCCTACTTGTTAATCGGGAAGATTTAAGTCTGGTTGCTACAGACAAAGAACGCTAGGCCTGGCCGGAGAGCTAAGCTAGCGCCACAGTTAGACAAATAGGGAACGCGTCCCGTTAAATTGTCATCGTTTCTGGCACAGTCAGTCTGTGTCCTCACAAAACCCGCATTGGCGGTGATTCTTGTAAATCGCTACGGTGTGTAGAATCTACAGTTTGCTACGTTGTCCGTCTGATAACATCTCGGCAGCGTAGGGTTTGTTATTTTTTTTATTATTTTTATTTTGGACCGGTGGACGGGTCGGCTTTCACAGCCTCCGTTGCTCGGTTCCATGCCTTTTTCTTCCATCTTGTGAAGTTGTGTGTATTCATTTCTCTATCAACAATTCCTTGTTTTACCCTGTGTCATAAAGTTAAGTAGGCTACGGACAGTCCTTGTTTGTGTGAGACATATTAAGGAATCTGCCCGGAGTTTTACGTCGGCTCAGAAGGTAAAAACGCGAGTTGCTCTGAACTTAATGGGAGATGGACGAGACACGACAAAATCTTTCTTGCACTGTTACACCTGATGTAAGGTTCTCTGACGTTCTGCTTCCGGAACATGCCAAGACGCAGGAAATTCACCGGCCGAGCATCGCTGGTCCCTCCGCCCGCCCGAACGGGCCCGTTTTAGGCGGGTGCCGCCGGTCGGGAGCAGTGGGGACTAGTGGCTGCGGTTCGGTGCCAGCTGCACTGGGTCGGAGGTGGTTCTGGTCTGCAAGTCATGACGTGAATTCATGCAACATGCTGTTTACAGTCATAACGCTTTTTCTTTACTTTTATTTCTTCCAGGGGGTCAAAAACCCACCATCAACATCAAGGTTTGAAATGAACAACACTTTCTCTGCTACTTTTAAGCTGAATAAATCTCTTGAGCCTATGGTTAACCTCTCTGACAAACAGGTTGTGATTAACCCTTTGGTTCCTAATGCTTCTCCTCTGTCGTCCATGTTAAAGGCTGAACATCTCTCCAGCATGGGTGTGAAATCTTCAGGCTGTGACCCACCGCTTCAGTCAGAGGTCTGTTTTACTCGTCAGTCCGCCTCATGCACAAACCAGCTTCTTTATCGGGGCGTGATGGAAACGTCAGCCACCGTGAAACACTTGTGGTCTCCGGACGGAGCTACCATGCCATTTAAGGGGTTTGTGCCCGGACATCTTGACCTTTATGTGAACGACCTTGTCACTTTTCAGTTTGTGACCTCTGCTAATACGGTGGCCAATTCCTTTCTCCTTTCACAGGGGTGTGACTTAGTCTCGGGCCTCTGTGCTCTCTTTCCTGTGATTTCTCTTACAGGTGACCGCGACGACACAGAAAACCCTGCGGTTTCCAGCAGTCCTGTGGTCAGTGGCGATATTAAAGGTGGCTCGGTGGTTGCTGCGCACACCTCTCTCACGGGCTCGGGAAGGCAACCCGGCCCGGGAGGTGTAGGTGCGTGCAGTGATGCTCTGCTCGGGGCCCCTCCTGACAAAGGGGGGGTGCTGAGTGGCTCTGAGTTTTCCGTTGCGGACTTCAACCAGTTCGGGGGAACGCCTCCTCCGAGCGGGCGGGTCATTGCAGAAATCGACACTGACCTTCCACCAATTCGGCTGACAACATTGACCTCCGACCCGGAGTTAGGTGCTGCACCTTCTACGGGGCGGAGTTCTAGTCAGTCTGTAAATACTCTGGTTAAACCGGGTTTTTCTGATTCTGTGTGGGAACCTCCATCATTCTTGGGTATAAAGTATTCTTGGCTTCAGTTTTCAGGACAGACCATGTTCCCAAAGCTAGCATCATGTCTGTATCTGATTCTAAACATGGCTAGGTTGGCTTTGACACCCGTGACACAACCATCCTTGGATCACTCCTTTTCAGAACCTCCAAGTCCAACACCTCTAGGTCTTTGGACATCTGAACACCTACTCTTTCAGCACGATTCAGGTGACAATGTGCATCTTCTTGGTAATAGAGCTTTTAAGAGCTTAAGAACTGTTCTTTGTTATGCTTCTCCTGTCTCACAGACACGGCATACGTTTGAGAAACAAAAGGGGGGTGGGGAGCCTCCTCCCGCTTTGCGAGCATCATTTTCGCATTTCCAGTTCACTACTATTTCTGATCACAACAAAGTCGCCTCCGTTAAGCTGCAACACAACTTTGAGCAGGTAAAATCAGGTTCTGATCTAACAGCTAAACCATCAGCTTCGCTCCAGTTCCAAACGGAACCCTCAGGTAAATTCAAACAAGTTTCCCTGTGGGTTCGTAACACAAGATACAAACCGTTTGATAACCAAATCGCTTATGAGCCTGCTCCCACAGATACGTCCAAACTCGTGTCTCTGTGGGTCCGCAATACCAGATTCAAAACTCTATTCTGACCGACTCTATTCTGACCGGATTCTTTTCCACTGACTGGTGGACCGTTACAAATTCTCTCGTTTGTGGGATGAATTTTTAACAAATGTGATATCCTTTGGGTTTTTTTTTTCAGGTTACCTGCCTCCAGCCAGGGTCCTGTTACTAACTCACATCTTTAGGGATTACTAACCTACTGATTTACATTTTTTAGAACTGATTCACATCTCTATCTTTTTATTAGTGCTTTGTGTAGCATGATTATATTTGATTACAAAGTTAATTTTATTTTGTTACTATTTCCCTTAAAGGGCCACAAGCCAATTTGCCCTTCATTTTCATGATTATTTCCTTTATATATATGCCTTTAATTAATGCAGCCTGCTGAGTCTCACATATCAGTTAGGATTTACTTTCTTTTATTTGTGTTTTCCCTGCATCACGTTTTTACATGACACGTAGAACAGGGTGCAGTACATTTCTTCTTTAGATAATTCACAAAAGGCACCCACATTTTCCCAGAGGCACCCATAGATAGGTTTTGATTGATTTCTTTGTTTTGCATCAAATGCTATCTATCGTGTGGGCTGTCTCACTTTGTCTCCTTCTCCGAGCTCGTATGGACTACATCCCATCAGAGGGGTCGTCTTCACCATCCTTCAACTGGTTTCCTGTCGCATGGGGCTTCGGTCGTGGTTCGAGATGGGTCGAGGTCTGCGCTGGACTTGCCTGGACTACACCTGAGGAATACATCATCTGCCCAGCTCCGTGTGGCACACGAGCTGCTTATCCTTTGCATACCTTTGCATTATTGCTGATGAAAATTAACTGCTATTGAAATAGCTCTGCTTTCAAGATTCCTAAGTGGATTACTTTACAATGATTGCAACAGTTTTGGCCTTAATCATCTGATCAGGATAGACTCCCTTCTACACGAGACCTGTGGTGACGCTTCATCGTTCCTGCCTTCATCTGGGATGTCTACCTTTACGAGTACATCACGTTATTGTGGTTGTGACGTCAGGTGGCCTCTGCTTGACCTCCATGTCGTCACAAAAGGGGGGAATGTAACGTGAGGAAATATGGGTTTTCTGTCACAATGGTGGTGTTGGACTCAGCTGTGTCAAAGCTGGGTCGCTGAGAACTTTCACCCACAGATTAAGACCTGAACGCCAGCGAGTCTGGGAGGAAACCATAACATCTGCCACCTGCAGTCTACCAGAAGATGTGTTTACATGAGTTGTACCCAGACCAAGTCAAAACATAAAGTTTAAACTTCTTTTTCTTGATTTTAATGTTAAAATAACATTATCATTTTGCTCATTATAAAGGTGTTTAATCAAATGAATGACTATTTAGCTTTGGGGTAATTATAATGGTTTAATGAATCCATTCTTAAATAATGTTGAGAATGTTTGTTACTGACCTTCACACACACTCAAGCACAAACATTCACACACATCAACACACACCTGCTCACAGTAAACTCCAGACACATTTGATGACGCACATGTTTTGCTTTGAGAAGAGAAAGGTTTTTGGTAAGCTTCAGTCTTTTGATTCAGTTCGTGTTGGACAACGAGAGAGAACAGACCTGAAAACCAAAGGGGGGGCAGAGCCTGTTGGCTCGTTCTTCCCCCCTTTCACGCTGTTTCTGCCAAGCCAGGCAGAATAGCTGAATCGCGACTTCTAACGAAGACTCATTACCGAGTCTTTTGATTTCTGAGTGAATTAACTTAAGAAAGCGCATCGATAAAACGCTCTACCATCCACGTGTACCGAGGGCAACTCTGGACCGGTTCCGTTCGACACCTATGTCTCCTGTCAGCCGCCGGTGTCATCTGGATGAACCACAACATCCTCCACGGCCCGGATCCGAAAGAGGGTCCACAAGAGTTCGGTGAGACAGAGCACGGTTTTTAGCGTTTGATGCAGTTCTCTGATAAGACCTAAGTTTATCCAAACCATCACTTCACTCAGACACCTGTTTCTTCTTGAAGCAAAATCAGACTCACACACGCATTCATGTCACAACATTCTCAATCTTCATAAATTCACCAGAAGGTCTATTTGAGCAAGAACAGCATATAAACTGTTAAAAGATTGTCCCACAAAGTTGCCAATGTGATTGTTATTTCCTGTTTGTCAATTTTCAAAATCATTAGTTTAATTTGAAGAATTAAAACTTTTAATCCTTCAAACTTGTTTCCTCATTGAACTGAAACACAGACACTCAGATATTATCGGCAGTTTATGGATGAAAACAACCTTTGAGTCTTCTGAACAATATAAAATTTGGTTATTGATTTATTAAAATTAATATTCCGAATTAATACGTAGCATGGTTTCTCTTTCATAAAAGAGCATAAATCCATAACGCTACACTATTATTGGCTGAATTCATGTTTGGCTGTAATCTGCTGCTCTCTTCGATTTCCCTCACCATTCTGAAAAATGTTGGAGCCAGAATGATCAAGAATTCTTTGTAGAATTCTACTCGGAACCCGTCTGGACCTGGAGCTTTCCTATTAGTCATGGATTTAAGGGCTTCCTGGAGCTCCGCTGATGTTA